>NC_058090.1:46652159-46860507 GCF_014858855.1 Bufo gargarizans | reverse complement strand
GGTTTTTGACATGTGACCTATTGTCTGTGGTTTCTTGTTTTTCCTGTGTATACATGCCACTGCTATGGTTTACTTGTGTATTTTCTAATATGTATTAAATAAAATATTTTGTGAATTTATTATATGCGGTGTTCTGTGGTTTAGTGTGTAAGCTTTGTGGTGAGGCACAGCATTTAATTGTGTTTGGGCTGTTTCTATTTGGTGTCTGTTTTATCTATGTTAAGTTTTTAGAAATCAAGATGAGAAAAAGGAGGATATAGTAGATAAGCATTGTGGGATTCTGGACAGTATGGTAGTAATATCTGAACCAGAGAGGTAAATTTGCGTGTCATCAGCATAAAAGTAATACTGAAATCCAATCTCTATTATCTGTCCCAGGCTGAAGGTGTAAATTGAGAAGAGCAGGGATCCTAGGAGAGAGCAGAGAGGGGATGAGACAAGAAGGTGGTGCGCAAGTGGGAGACACTTAGGGGCAGATTTATTAAGACCGGTGTTTTAGACACCAATCTTAACAAAGGGCCTGAGCTGGCGATGGATCAGCCTCGCCATAACTTCAGCGCATCCAGCGCCAGTTCTAAATGTAAGTCAGCTTCCTTGATCTCTTACATTTAGACCGTTTTTACTCACAAAACAGGCGTAGAAAATGGCGAATGAGACGGGCCTCCTGGCCCAGCACTTCACCGCCAACAATTTTGGACCTGGCTTGAGCAGGACGAAATTGCAGATTAGTGGCACAGCTATCCGTTGTACTGCCATCTGCGCCTGAAATACATCTAATTTAGTCATATTTCAGTATAGTAAATCGCCCCCTAAATGTCCGGTCTGTGAGGTATGATGTGATCAAGGGCCAAGTCTGTGATGCCAAGAGATGAGTTTGTAACAGAATGGAGTGATGGATGGTGTCAAAGGCAGAGGATATAAAGGGATGTGGTAGTTTGAAACGTTCTCAAAGACTCTGTTGATTCTAATATTAGAGATCAGCTCAGAGTCCATAATGGTGGGGGGGGGGGGGGGGGGGGTGGGGGAGTGGGGGGAGGGGGGGGGTGGGGGGGGGGGAGAGGATTCTGGAGACATCATTCACAACCAAATCACACTACAGAGCTAGCAGAGGAGTCCTAAACAATCCCCATTTCCAACTAGGGTTCCAAAATCTGTGCATAATTCTTTCTGTAGGAATTGCATCATTAGCAAACTATCAAACCCTTCTATCTTGGGTAGCAAATAATTACCATCATAATGCATGGACATTTTTATTTTTGCTAAGGTGTCCTCTTTCTCTTCTGTTTTCCACTGTCTATAAGTAATTAAACATGGCAAAATCAAGTCTGTATATTTCAGCCAACTGTTTACCATTTTAGGAGAAAGTTTATCTAAATATTCAGCAGTTGTTTTTTGCGTCTGTCTTGCTATCATTAAACTGCTTAATTTCTGGTATGCTAGTGTAGGTGGGGCACCTATTGCCTTCAAAACATAGTCTGAATCCCTTTTCACAGTCTCCAGTTTGCCCAAAAGTCATAATTATATTACAAGGGTCACAGAGACGATGCATCGGCCTCCAATGTACATCCAGGTACGACTGTTTTCAAACAGTACATTCTGAACAAACTCCTCAAAGCGAACTTGTCTGTGGAATTCTTGTCCTTTCTGAATCTTGATATAATACGGGAAGTTGTATTCCATGGTAACCAACGGCATGAAAGATTTGTCTCTGTAAGCAGAGACAAGCCTTTGAAATGGTTCCTAGTAACATCACTTTAAAGTATGTCTCAGCATCATCTTCTGCTGCTCTTTAGGATATCAATCATCTCTTCAATTTCAACCTATGGATCCTCTCATGCTCCAGATTGTCTTCTTTTAGGTCATTTCAATAAGAATATCATCCCTTTTCCAATTGGAGCATCCAACTTTGGGAACTTCACAATACAAGAACTTATGAGTCTCTTCCACAAACAGCTGTTTGGCAACAAGTGGTCAATTTCCCTTGAAGAGTTTTATGAGATTGTTCTGCATGCAACTGATTTCAGTATGCTTTTCCGACTCCTTTGTGTAAATAATATATCATCTAGACATTGGAAATGGGAAATTCAAGTAAGTTTTAAATTAACAACACAAAGGACAGAACAAAATCTTAAAGAGAGCTACACTGACCTGTTATTCAGAATGATGACATCCGAGTGATTCAGAATAAAGCCTAAGGATCATGCACATGTTTGAGGTCCCCAATGCACAGGCAACATCCGTGCAGATTTCGCAGACGGCTCCAGAACCTTTCAACTTGAATGGGTCCGTGATCCGTTTGCACCGCGAAAAAATAGTGCTTCCGTGGGGTTTCGTGCCTCCGTCCACACAACCTTCCGGATTGCGGACCCATTCAGTGAATGGATCTGCATCCATGATGCGGAGTGTATGCGTCCTGTACCCGCATATTGCGGACCTGCTGTTTGCGGGCCACAATATGGCACGGCCGTGCAACAACTGTGTGCATGAGCCCTAAGGGTGCTTTCACACTAGCTTTTTCATTTCTGGCACAGAGTTCCGTCATAGGGGCTCAATACCGGAAATAACTGATCAGTTTATCACCATGCATTCCGAATGGAGAGAAATCCGTTCAGGATGCATCAGGATTCTTCAGTTCAGACGAACTGCTTTGGATGGAGGAAATACCACAGCATGCTGCGTTTTATCTCCGTCCAAAATTCAGGATCAGTTTCCGGAATGCCAGATCCGGCATTAATTTACATTAAAATATTAGTGCCGGAGAAATGCCGGACCCTCCTTCTGGTCTGCGCATGCGCCTGCCGAATCTACGCTGCCGCAAGTTGAAGTAGCCTGAGTCTGAATTCACACTTCATTATTTGTCAGGATTTCCATCAATGAGGGCTCATGCACACAACCGTATGTATTTTGCGGTCTGAAAAACACGGATCTGCCAAAAATACAGCTAGTGCACGGATCTGCCAAATTCCTCCTCAGCTAGTCTGTTCCCATAAAGCAGAAGTTATAGAAAAGTGCAGAATTAATTCCTGTCACAATTACTGAGCTACCAAGCAGACGACTTATCCTCTCCAAGTTTAAAGCAAAGCTTCATTTCCTGCCAATCATTGCTAATACTGCTGAGACCAGGGACCAAAGCTGTATACTGCTTGGATACAAGTTATCTTCAGTAAAGAAATGTTTGAACTTCATCTCAGGTGGCATTATTTCTGCTGCAAAAGTCCTTTATTACACCTACTATCACTACACTCAAATTTATTGCAAGTGAGCCAGGAGTTTGACCGTACCCGGGTAGAGACACCGTGACACAACTATCACCACCCTATAGAGACATTATAGGCCATTACACCACTCTGGCATTCCTAATCTGGGACGTTATAACACCTTGGAAGGGCCCTGGGGTAGTACCCTGCACACGCTGCAATTGGCGTCATGACAAATATAGAACTTTAACAACCTGTGTCCTGGCCATAGCACTTGCACTTTATATACAAGTAAATATACAGGAAAGAATGTTTCCTAAAAAAATTTCCTCTAAAAATAGATTTTATCTTTGGTTTGGTGTGTATTATTGTCAGTCTGTAAAAGTGGCGTACTACTCGGACAACATCGTTCCCAGCAGCGACCTGGGAGTCCAAGATGCATGTCCACGAGACTTCCTCTGCATGCTGTTCCTGAACCATTTCAGTGGTGTTTCCATCTATTTATGACCTTTTCCTGTGAACCAGACACCTTCCCCTCATCAAAGCAGGGGGTGCCTGGTTTAATACTCGGGTTCTCCCATTGACTTCCATTGTGCTTGGGTGCTCTGTAGAGCACCTGAGCATCCCATGGTGTTCTACTCGAGAACCCACGCACTCGACCAACACTAATGATGACACAGGATCACCCAAAGAAGATAGTACAAAGGAAAAGGGGGTTAGTCAGCACATCCCAATGTGCAGGTGCACGTCACTATGGCTGAAAACACAAATAGAACAACACAGTTTACCTTAAACACAGGGTGACCTGTGTTTAAGGTAAAAATCCCAAAAGCTCCTCTTTCTAAAAATATTGTTTTGAAACTGCCCCCACGGTTGTATAATTTTACTTTTTCTATACCATTTAAACTAAAGGACGCAACTTTACCATTATGTTGTTCCAAAAAGTGTTTAGATGCGCCAGAGATAGTATGATATTTTTTTTGTGATATCATTCAGATGCTCAAGAAAACGCACCTTCAGTGTTCTGAGTGTTCTGGTTGTACTGCCTATGTAAGCTAAATTGCATAGTGTGCACATGATCATATACAGCGCCTTGCAAAAGTATTCACACCCGTATTTTAGTGCCTTACAACCTGGTATTAACATGGATTGTTTGAGGATTTGCATCATTTAATTTACAGAACATGCCCACACCTTAGAAGATGTTTTATTTATTTATTGTGAAGCAAACAACAAATAAGACAAAATAACAGAAGAAGTGCCTAAAGTCTATTCATCTCCCCCCCCCCCCCCCCCCTAAAGTCAATACTTTGTAGAGCCACCTTTTGTGACAATCACAGCTTCAAATCGCTTTGGATAAGTCTCTTTGAGCTTGCCACATCTTAACACTGGGATTTTTGCCCATTACTCCTTGCAAAACTGCTCCAGCTCCTTCAAGTTGGCTGGTTTGAGCTTGTGAACAGCAATCTTTACGTTTGAGTCTGACCACAGATTTTCTATTGGATTGAGATCTGGGCTGTGACTCGGCCATTCCAACACATTTATATGTTTCCCCTTAAACCACTCAAGTGTTGCTTTGGCCGTGTGTTTGGGGTCATTGTTCTGCTGGAAGGTGAACCTCAGTCCTGGCCTCAGATCACGCACAGAGTGGTACAGGTTTTACTCAAGAATATCCCTGTATTCAGCACCATCCATCTTTCCCTCAACTCTGACCGGTTTCCCAGTCCCGGCTGCTGAAAAACATCCCCACAGCATGATGCTTCCACCACCATGTTTCATTGTGGGGATGGTGTTCTTTAGGTGATGTGATTTGTTGGGTTTGCGCCAGACATAGCGTTTTCTTTGATATCCGAAAAGTTAAATTTTAGTCTCATCAGACCAGAGCACCTTCCTCCATATATTTTGGGAGTCTCCCACATGCATTTTTGCAAACTCACAATGTGCCTTTTTGTTTTTAGCTGATAGTAATGGCTTTCTCTGGCCACTCTGCCATAAAGCCCAACTCTATGGAGCGTACGGCTTATTGTCGTCCTATGTACAGATATTCTAGTATCTGCTGTTGAACTCTGCAGCTCCTCCAGGGTTACCTTAGGTCTCTGTGCTGCCTCTCTGATTAATGCCCTTCTTGCCCGGTCCGTGAGTTTTGATGGGCGGCCGTCTCTTGGCAGGTTTGCTGTTGTGCCATGTTCTTTCTATTTGGTTATGATAGATTTGATGGTGCTCCTGGGGATCATCAAAGATTTAGATTTTTTTTTTATAACCTAACCCTGACTTGTACTTCTCAACAACATTGTCCCTTACTTGTTTGGAGAGTTCCTTGGTCTTCATGTCAGTGTTTGGTTAGTGATGCCTCTTGCTTAGGTGTTGCAGCCTCTGGGGCTTTTCAAAAAAGGTGTATATATGTAGTGACAGATCATATGACACTTAGATTGCACACAGGTGGACTTCATTTCACTAATTATGTGACTTCTGAAGGTAATTGGTTGCACCAGAGCTTTTTTGGGCTTCCTAACAAAGGGGGTGAATACATACGCAGATGCCAATTTTCTGTTTTCTATTTCTAAACAATAGTTTTATTTATAAATTTTTCTCATTTTTCACTTCCCCAACTTAGACTATTGTGTTCTGATCCATCACATTAAATTCAGATTAACAATACATTGAACTTAAGGCTGTAACGTAACAAAATACAAAAAAAAGTTAAGAGAGGTGAACACTTTTGCAAGGCACTGTATATGATGCCTTCTGTGTTGCAATTTATGTAGCTTTTTATTTTGTATTTTATTTATTTTTTGGTGTGTGGGAATTCTTTGGTTGAGTAACATAAGAGCAGGTTTTACAGGGATGATTCCCACAGGGATAAAATCCTAAATTGGATAGCCATTTGAGAGATTTGAAATAATTTGTTTTTAAAAGGCTAGGTGCGATTTTTTTGGCCTATTGTTTGAGCTTTCCTGTAAGACACTCTAAATACTTCTGATAGTATGAGGTGTAATTTTTCATCTTCACAAAGTATTGGTATATATTTGTAAATTAAAGAGCGTACTTGATAAAAAAAAGAGGATTGCATTGTAAAATACGTGTTGGTGTGACTTGTTTATATTTCTGTACCTGTTTTCATTAAGTTTTTTGTTAAAAGCTCATGTCATGTTAACACAGGCAGTGGGCTTGTTTTAGCATCAAATTAGGATAACCCCTAGCTGACAATTTATTGTGTAGAGCTTTTTGTTCACATTGGTAGGCTTTTTTCTGTGCTGCAATTACGTTTGGCTCTGATTAATTCACCAGTGGGAATAGCTTTCAATGTATGTTTTGGATGGAATGTACCTGCATGAAGAATTGTGTTACTTGAGATGGGTTTTCTATATGTAGTTGTGATGATCTCCTGATTTGGTATACCCTGTAATTTTAGGTCTAAAAATGTAATTTAATATTCATTTACAGTATGGGTACATGCAAGATTGTAATTATTATTATTTATAAGGGATATAAAAGGGGATATGCAAATAAATAGCAGGTCATCCATGTATCTGCCGTACCACCTAATATTATCCAAAAAATGATTATTTTCATTATAAATATACATTCTCTCCCAGTAAGCCATGGCCAAATTGGCCAGAGAAGGAGAGCATTTCGCCCCCATAGGGACACCAGTTTTTTGTAGAAAAACTTTTTGTCAGAAAAAATATTTGTAATTAGAAAAACTGTAATTTCTAAAATAAAGTGTATGAGATCTAATGAATATTCACTATAAGCTCTCGAATGAAATTCCATGTGGTAATGACGGATACAGAGCTGTTACATCACAGCTAAGCCACCAGTTATTACAGTGACAAATTCTATGTTCCATATTGCGCAATACTTATTTTGTGTCCTTTAAAAAGCCCGGTACTCTGCATACTAAGGGTTGTAGTAAATTGTCTAACGAGGCTCCCAGATTTTCACAAAGGGAACCCACACCTGAGACAATAAGTCTCAGTGGGGGAGGTGAAACCCCTTATGAACCTTCAGGAGCCCGTAAACAATAGGTCTAATAGGTTCATTATTAAGTAAAAAGTCACTTTGTTTTTGATTAACGAACCCAAAAAAACGGATGAGAGCAGGATACAAACATAGAAAATGCAACAGTGTGCATGGTCACAAGTAATTAATGTACTTGTTAACCTGTTACGGACACAGGGTGTGTATTTCCGATCACCGCCACGCAGCGGGCAGCTATCGGAACCCGGTGCCTGCTCAAATCCTTGTGACCCCCCCCCCCCCCCCCCGTGTAGACGATTGCAGCAAACCGCAGGTTATTCGGGTCTCTGAGTACCCGAAAACCCGGAACAGGATGGTGATCTTGGTGTGATAATACACCACCAATCACCATCCTGTGATCCTGAGAGGTGATTGCATCACCCTAAATCGGGAGTCTGGGGTCCACAGCACAGCTGTGTGACCCTAGACCTCCCAGGGGTGCTGCAGCTAGCCTCATTGCCCTCCCCCACAACTTGTTTGGGGCGCAGGCAGTTATTTTTTTGTGCGTGCGCTGACTGTGGCCGGCACTCTTAGCGTCCGGCCACTGTTAGCGCATCACACACCCCACCGCTGATCAACTTCGGACGGTTGATCAACGATTTTGAATTATTTATATTTTTTTGATTTCACATTTTTTGCCCTTTTTTTAGTTAGTCTTATATTTTTTGTCTGTTAGGTTTAGGGTGAGTTCGCGAACACCCGTGCCCCCACACACATGCACACTGAATAAAGATTTACACGCACGCACATACACACGCAGACACACACTCCCCTATGGCCTGCCGGATGTTCTCGGCCAAGGAGGCATACGACCAGCTTGACTCCGACTCCGAGAGTCTTAGTGAGGACGAGGATGACCCCACTTTCCTTTTGTCATCCGCGTCCTCCTCATCATCTAGCGATGATGATGAGTCCCCAAGGCGGCGGAGACGCCGCCAGGCGGAGCAAGGAGACCGGCATGCTAGGGACCCTGTGGCCCACCCTAGTACAAGCAGCTCTGGGGCTCGTACTAGTTTTCTGGCCCACCAGTTAAATCCACCAGAGCCCCCTGCCGGTGAACTTGTCTGCTGTACCCCAGAGCGTTTTGAGCCCGTGATTTCTGATTTTGTAGGCCAACCAGGAATCCAGATTTCCACAGTGGGCTTCACTGAATACGACTACTTTAGTCTTTTTTTCAGTGACCACTTCGTAAATCTAATGGTGGAGCAAACAAACCTGTACAGCCAGCCAACAGTTTGTTGCTCAACACCCGGGCTCCTTTTTGGCTAGGCCCAGTGGCTGGACTCCGGTCAGTGCAGCCGAGATGAGGACATTTTGGGGCCTCGTGCTGCACATGGGCCTAGTCAAGAAACCTAGTGTCAGGCATTACTGGAGTGGAGACGTCCTCTACCAGACCCCACTTTACAGTACGGCCATGACACGTACCCGGTTTGAGGCCATCCGGAAATGCCTGCATTATTCAGATAATGCAGCATGTCCCCCCCCCCCATCCTGCCTATGACCGCCTGTACAAAATCAGGCCGGTCATCGATCACTTTGGGGCCAAATTTGTACAGGCCTATGTTCCTGGAAGGGAGGTCGCGGTGGATGAGTCTCTCATTGCGTTCAAGGGGAGAGTCATTTTCCGCCAGTATGTTCCCTCAAAGTGGGCGAGGTATGGCGTGAAGCTGTACAGACTTTGTGAGAGTGCCTCAGGGTGCACTTACAAGTTTTGTGTGTACGAGATTCCCGTATTTAACCCCCAGAATGTCCCCCCACTCTGGGTGTTAGTGGGAAACTTGTATGGGACCTTATGCACCCACTGCTAGATAAAGGTTATCACCTGTACGTGGATAACTTTTATACTAGTATCCCCTTGTTCCAGTCCCTCGCCGCCAGATCCACTTCCGCTTGTGAGACCGTGCTGAGAAATCAACGTGGCCTCCCTGCCCACCCCCTACAGGTACCTATCCCCAGGGGTGAGACCCGTGCCCTTACTAGTGAAAACCTGTTGCTGGTCAGATATAAGGACAAGAAGGATGTCCTTGTACTGTCCACAATTCATGGTAACGGCATCACCCCTGTCCCTGTGCGAGGTACCGCGGCAACGGTCCTCAAGCCCAGCCCGATTGTATCGTTGACTACAATCGGTATATCTCTGATCAAGTCCTTAAGCCATATAACGCCATGCGCAAAACCCGGGCATGGTACAAAAAAGTAGCGGTCTACTTGGTGCAGGTTGCCTTGTACAACTCTTTTGTGCTGTCCCAGAGCGCTGGCAACACAGGAAAATTCATTCAGTTCTATGAGGCAGTCCTTAAGGATTTGATCTTTTCTGACCGGGAAATGACAGGCCGGAGTACCTCGGGAACTGGAGGCGCCCGGATCGTCCCTGGCCAACACTTTTCAGGTGTGGTCCCCCATACTGGAAAGAAGGGACGGACCCCAAAAAAGTGCAGAGTGTGTCGCAGAAGGGGGATACGGAAGGACACCACTACTCAGTGTGACACATGCCCCGATCATCCGGGCCTCTGCATTGATTGTTGCTTCAGGGAGTACCACACTTCCACGGAGTACTAAATTTATATCCCAATTTAGCCACTGACAATCGGATAAAAAACTGGTTCTCAGACTTGAGACAATAAAACAAAAAACTATTTTTTTTTATTATTTAGTAAAACTAAAATAAATTAAAAAAGTTGACATATTAGGTATTGCCGCGTCCGCAATAATCTTCTCTATAAAAATACCCCCCAACCCCTCAGATGAACATGGTTAAAAAAATAAAATAAAAACGCTGCAAAAAAAAGATTTTTTTGTCACCTTACATCACAAAAATTGTAATAGCAAGTGATCAAAAAGTCATATGCCCCCCAAAATAGTGTCCATAAAACCGTCCTCTCATCCCGCAAAAAATTACCCCATATACTAAATGTTTTTTTTTGTTTATAAAAAGATAATATAGTGTAAAACAAATAAAAAATAAAAAAGACATATTAGGTATCGCCGCGTCCGTAAGAATATGCTCTCTGAAAAATACCCCCCAACCCCTCAGATGAACACGGTAAAAAAAAAAAAACGGTGCCAAAAAAGCAAATTTTTGTCAAATTTTCCATTTTAATCCGTTTTTTTCCAATAACAAAGTAAGGGCTCATGCACACGACAGTATGGCTTTTTCAGTGTTTTGCAGTCTGTTTTTTACGGGTCTGTTCCGTTTTTTGTTTTCGTTGTGTTTCCGTTTTTCCGTTCCGTTTTTCCTTATGCCATATACAGTATACAGTAATTAATTAGGAAAAATTGGGCTGGGCATAACATTTTCAATAGATGGTTCAGCAAAAACGGAACGGATACGGAAGACATACGGATGCATTTCCGTATGTGTTCCGTTTTATTTGCGACCCATTGACTTGAATGGAGCCAAGCACCGCGATTTGCGGACAAGAATAGGACATGTTCTATCTTTTCACGGTACAGAAATACGGAAATACTGAAACGGAATGCACACGGAGGAAAGGAATGCCGTATGGTCTCTGGAAGGCAGATTTTGATAGCCTTCTTTTTTGGCACCATGTCCCATTTGAAGCCCCCCTGATGCACCCCTGGAGTAAAAACTCCATAAAAGCGACCCCATCTAAGAAACTACACCCCTCAAGGTGTCCAAAACTGATTTTACAAATGTTTTTAACCCTTTAGGTGTTACACAAGAGTTATTGGCAAATGGAGATGAAATTTCTGAATTTCTATTTCTGGTAACCTTGCCTCACAAAAATGTAATATAGATAAACCAAAAATTATATGTACCCAACAAAACTGCCACCTTATCCCGTAGTTTCCAAAATGGGGTAAATTTTATGGAGTTTCTACTCTAGGGGTGCATCAGCAGGGCTTCAAATGGGACATGGTGTAAATAAACCAGTCCAGCAAAATCTGCCTTCTAAAAACCACGCCGCGCACCTTTCACTCTACGCCCTACTGTGTGCCCGTACAGTAGTTTACGGACACATATGGGGTGTTCCTGCAAACTACAGAATCGGGGCAATAAATATAGCATTTTGTTTAGCTGTTAACCCTTGCTTTGTTTCTGGAAAAAATTGATTAAAATGAAATTTGAGAATTAAAATTTTTGGCCAAATTTTCCATCTCCATTTGCCAATAAGTTTTGTGCAACACCTAAAGGGTTAACAAAGTTTGTAAAATCAGTTTTAAATACCTTGAGGAGTGTAGTTTCTGAGATGGGGTCACTTTTATTGAGTTTCTACTCTAGGGATGCATCAGGGGGGCTTCAAATTGGACATGGTGTAAATAAACCAGTCCAGCAAAATCTGCCTTCCAAAAACCATACGGCGCACCTTTCCCTCTACGCCCTACTGTGTGCCCGTACAGTAGTTTATGGCCACATATGGGGTGTTTCTGCAAACTGCAGAATCGGGGCAATAAATATAGCATTTTGTTTGGCTGTTAACCCTTGATTTGTTACTGAAAAAAATGGATTAAAATTGAAAATTTGCCAAAAAATAGAAATTCTCAAATTTCATCCCCATTTGCCAATAACTCTTATGCGACACCTAAAGGGTTAACAAAGTTAGTAAAATCAGTTTTGAATACCTTGAGGGGTGTAGTTTCTTAGATGGGGTCACTTTTATGGAGTTTCTACTCTAGGGGTGCATCAGGGGGGCTTCAAATGGGACATGGTGTAAATAAACCTGTCCAGCAAAATCTGCCTTCCAAAAACCACACGGCGCACCTTTCCCTCTACGCCCTACTGTGTGCCCGTACATTAGTTTGCAGCCACATATGAGGTGTTTCTGCAAACTACAGAATCGGGACAATAAATATAGCATTGATTGGCTGTTAACCCTTGCTTTGTTACTGGAAAAAACTGATAAAAATGGAAAATTTGCCTAAAAATTTAAATTCTCAAATTTAATTCCCATTTGCCAATAACTCTTGTGCAACACCTAAAGGGCTAACGACGTTTGTAAAATCAGTTTTGAATACCTTGAGGGGTGTAGTTTCTAGAATGGGGTCGGTAATTTTTGGGTGGTTTCTATTATGTAAGCCTCACAAAGTGACTTCTGAACTGGTCCCTAAAAATTGGGTTTTTGAAAATGTCTGAAAAATTTCAAGATTTGCTTCTAAACTTCTAAGCCTTGTAACGTCCCCAAAAACTAAAAAGTCATTCCCAAAATGATCCAAACATGAAGTAGACATATGGGGAATGTAAAGTAATAACAATTTTTGGAGGTATTACTATATATTATAGAAGTAGAGAGATTTGTAAATTTGGTATTTTTTTATAAATAAAAATGATTTTTTTTTACTTCATTTTACCACTGTCATGAAGCACAATATGTGACAAAAAAAAATATTCTTAGAATGTCGTGGATAAGTAAAAGCATTTACACTACTTAAAGTGACACTGGTCAGATTTGCAAAAAATGGCCTAGTCCTTAAGGTCAAATAAGGCTGTGTCATTAAGGAGTTAATCTACCTTCATTGTAGTAAATAGTCTATTTTTAATAAATATCTAAAAACAAGGTATTGGAGATCAGTATTTCTACAGTATAGGTATGGATGGTACAGATAGACAAAATATATATCATGACCGGCGTGCCGATCACATACGTGATGCAAAAGGAGAGAAAAGGGAGGCCTTGTCCAAGGGAGAGGGAAAGATGGTGACCCCTAACTCACCTAGAGGTTGGCACCTGACTGCCCTGACATCCCTAGACGGGTTTCTCACCCGTACGCAGATCACATGCCTAAACCCTGACTTTCCTTAAGATGAGCCATAAGTAGTGAATAGGGCGGTGGGAACACTAGTCCGCACCACTAACACTAAAGGGAAACACCAGGGAGAGGACAGACAATACTGACAAAACATATAATCCCAGGTGGGCGACAACAGCGGACAACAAAAAACCAACAGGGATCCGGAGGGAAATGCTTTGGTACGACAACCAGGAATAACAGCGACACATCTCCAGTGGGTCAGTATAGAAGTCCAGGCAGGAAGCTCTATATCTGGCAACCAGAGAAGTGTGAGAGGGGAATATAAAGAGGTTGGGAGTGCCAGACAAGAAACAGCTGAGGAGAAGAAGCTACGGATCCCTGAGTGAGACAAAAGGGATTGTAAGGCAACAGAAAGCTACCATTGAGTAACAGCGCGATCTTTAGATATAGAGCGCGTAGCCACCCGCTGTGACTTCCTGACCCTGGGTATAATGGAGTCAGACGTGGCTCTTGACACCCTTGTGACAATATATGTATAAACAATGGATGAATAAATATGAAAAAAGTATAAAGGTAAAAATGTAAAGATATCACTTGTGAAAAAATATATATAATAAAAGTCTATTATTTCATTGGTACTAAAATTAATGTTTCTTATTCCATTGATATTATGCAAAAATGCCAAAGTGTGCCAAAAAAATAGTGCAAAAGTTAATATAGTTCAGTGGCCACTGAGGAAGAGGTAGTACACCTCGAAATGCATCTGGCGTCATTGGATGGGACCGCCCTCCCTTTTTTTAGATTACTACAAATTCATCACAGTATTTATCGACAACCAATAGAGAATTCGGGACTATCCACAAATTAGAATTTTTACGGCGGTGCAACGAAAATGAACACTCTAATGTTACAGGAGAACTGAACTTTATTCATCCTCAAAGTTTGAAGACCTCAGTGAAGGACTACCGAAACTTTCAGTTTCAAACAATCGGAACCTTACAAACATTTTCAACATAATCGCAAGTACCTAAAACAACACATGACAAGCCGGGCGATAACGTGAATGACCCACAATCACATGAGACGCCGACAGTGTAGCGAGGTCAGCTACACGAATCTTCCATCTACACAAGCACAGGACCAACACAGACATAGCAGGACGGGTGAGTGGCTGAGGAACGGGTGGGACGCCCCCGATCACAGCCTTATCTAACTAGTCTCTTGTGAGTAGAGACAATACTTATTTCTCACCCCTCAAGCGTGTTGTTCAATGTGGCTGGCACAATATTTTCCCGTCAGTGTGATATTCACAGCACTTTACCAGGAACTCAGATGGTCCCAAATATTTGACCTTTTAAGTGTCACATTGCTATTTCTACAAATATAGACACTTGATATTTTCGATCGGAAACATTGTTATCAAACACTTCTAACTTACTATTCAAGTGCTTCTAACTTACTATTCAAGTGTCCTACTCACACAACTTCAGTATTTTATGGAAGTCACTCAACTCGCACTGGAATTATATTAACTTTTGCACTATTTTTTGGCGCACTTTATTTTGCACAATATCAATGGAATAAGAGACATTAATTTTTGTACCAATGAAATAAGAGAATTTTATTATATATATATTTTCGCAAGTAATATCTTTACATTTTTACCTTACTACTTTTTTCATATTTATTCATCCATCTTTTATACATATATTTTGTCTATCTGTACCATCCATAGAAATACTGATCTCCAATACCTTGTTTTTAGATATTTATTAAAAATAGCAACCTTTTACCGTACCATTGGTCCCAGATGGTAAGTATATTAGTAGTTTATAAGTCTCTACTTACTGGAGACTGGTTTATATTTTAGGCTGATAACAGGGGCATCCCATCCAGCCTTGTATTTCTGCCTAAACTGCGTTCTGTATGCCTGTCTTCTTGTTCGTGAGCTCACTGTACTAGTTAGGCGTCTCACGTGGTTCGGAACCTGTCTCGTGCTTGCGCACCGGAGTTGGCGTCCCACAAGGTTTAGAATATGTCACGTGATGCGGGGGTCAGTTATGTGATACTCCCGCTCGTACTCGGTACTTGCTGGTTTCAAAAATGGATATACTGTACTTTCAATATGCTTATGCGCAGATGAAGACCGAAAATTATGGGTTCTGGTGGGTAGTTCAGTCTGTATCTTTGCCAGATGCATTTTGAGGTGCTCCCACCTCTTCCTCAGTGGCCATGATTCAGATAGGGGTCTACCACCTTTTTTATACTCAAGTGTCATGAACTACATCAAAAACCCGGAATGGATGGACAGTATATCTTCTTATATATTATCCCATTTCTATTAAAATTTTCTTATTATTTTCCTACCAAATATAGAAATAGAAATATAGATAGGTAAATAAAATAACACAGAAGGTAGATAAAAAATGACATAGAAGGTAGATAAAAACGTTAAAAAAACACAGTTGCGTTTTTATTGCGATTTTCATGCATTTTTTGTAATTTTAATGTGTTTTTTATTATTTAATTACTTCTTATTTTCTTAACTTTCCATAACCTGTTAATTAAAAATAAAAGTTAGATTTAACTCTAAAAACTGAAATAAACATGGAATGTATTTTATTTGTGAAAGGTGGGAAATAGATTGAACAACACACATTGGATATAACATATAGTTTCAATACTAATCCACCTGTTTCGTGGAATGTATTTTATTTGAACTTGCTTGTTTCCCCTTCTGAATGGACTTATTTGGTAAAACGAATCAACATATTTTCTGACCACGATGTCCCATCAGTGAGAGTGGCTGCGTCAATCTAGACATAACTAATAATAATAAAAAATAAATATGTTGATTCGTCTTATCAAATAAGTCCTTTAAGAAGGGGAAACAAGCAAGTTCAAATACAATACATTCCATGTTTATATCAGTTTTTAGAGTTAAATCTAACTTTTATTTTTAACTAAAAGGTTATGGAAAATGAAGAAAATAAGAAGAAATTAAATAATAAAAAACACATTAAAATGACAAAAAAACGCATGAAAATCGCAATAAAAACACAACTGCGTTTTTTACATTTTATCTACCTTCTTTGTCATTTCCTATCTACCTTTTATGTTTTTTTATTTACCTATATATATTTCTATATTTGGTAGGAAAATGATAAGAACATTTTAATAGAAATGGGATAATATAGGTGAAACTCGAAAAATTGGAGTATTGTGCAAAGTTTATTTATTTCAGTAATGCAACTTAAAAGGTGAAACTAACATATGAGACTCATTACATGGAAAGCGAGATATTTCAAGCCTTTATTTGTTATAATTTGGATGATTATGGCTTACAGCTTATGAAACCACAAAGTCTTAATTTTGAGGTGCCCTTTGCTCAGGGTATATGGATTAATTAGCTGACTAGAGTGTGACACTTTGAGCCTAGAATATTGAACCTTTTCACAAAATTCTAATTTTAAGCTGCATTCATGCAATTCCTTTAATTTGCATTACTGAAATAAATGGACTTTTGCACGAGATTCAAACTTTTTGAGTTTCACCTGTATATAATAAGATATGCTGTCCGTGTCTTTGTGAAAATCCATTCCGGGTTTTCCATGTAGTTTATGACACTTAAGTTTAAAAAAGAAGGTAGGCCGATCTGAATCATGGCCACTGAGGAATAGGTGGGAGCACCTACAAACGCATCTGGCAAAGATACAGACTGAACTAACCACCAGAACCCATCATTTTTGGTCTTCATCTGAGCATAAGCAGATTGAAAGTATATACATTTTTTAAACCAGCAAGTGCCGAGGATTTGGCAGTACGAGCGGGAGTATTACATGACTGACCCCGCATCACGTGACATATTCTGAACCACGTGGTACGCCAACTCCGGTGCACAAGCACGAGACAGCTTCCGAACCACGTGAGATGCCAGCTCCGGCACCTAACTAGTACAGTGAGCTCACCAACAAGAAGACATTCTATATCCATTATAAGGAAGCATATTATTATTTTCATGCACCAAATTTATGGAAATAAGAAGATAAGGACCTTGATATAATCATTACCACATTTTTTGGATTTATTTTGAAACGTATCTACTATATTTCTCATGTGGACTTTTACACATATAATATTAATCATTACTTTTGCTATGAAGTTTTCATGAATTGTGTAACGATCATCTATTTACCTTCCATTACTTTATATAGAGACTATATAAATTTACCATTCACTGTTTACTGATTGCAGAAGTAGACTACCGCTATATACTAAGCTAATATTCATTTTCTGCTAATAGTAGACTATTTACTAAGTCGAAGGTAGATTAACCGGTACATTAATAAACTTGTGACCAAACAACAACTATACCTCAAAATATACATTTTTATTACCATTTTTTGGGGGTTATTTTGAGACGTTTGTAGTAATTTAAAAAAAAATTAATTTTTTTTATATTTTTATATATTTTTAATATATGTGTTCTAATAAAGGTATTTCTAATATGTAATTAATACACGGATGGTGAGTGCCTGTTTTTTATCCTTTAAAAATATATATGATCATGTGCACACTATGCAATTTAGCTTACATAGGCAGTACAACCAGAACACTGAAGGTGCGTTTTCTTGAGCATCTGAATGATATCACCAACAAAAATATAAATCGTAACATCTCTGGCGCATCTAAACACTTTTTGGAACAACATAATAGTAAGGTTGCATCCCTCAGTTTAATTGGTACAGAAAAAGTAAAATTATACAAGCAGAGGGGGCAGTTTCAAAAAATTATTACTGGAGAGAGAAGCTTTCTGGATTTTTACCTTAAACACAGCTCACCATTATGGAATGAATTATCATACAGATATTTTATTACATTATTAATATGTGATTGTTTCTCATTCCTGCATTATTGTACATCGTGTCATTATATTATTTACTCATATTTTTTTTAGTACAAGTCAGTCTTGAGCCACAGGCATGCACATCAAGAGTTAATATTATCTACATTTTACCCTACACCTGCACCACGGGCATTCTTTAACATTTTCAATTGATTTCATCCCCCTTTCTTGCTTAAAAAGCAGTTACATGCCTGTATACTATGAATCCATGACGAAGATCTGTTTTATGGTTGAAACGCGTTGATTTTTTGCAGCAGGATTACTTGTTTATACATTTTTTTAAATGAAGAAATAAAGAATCGTTGATTTTAGTCGCTGGATCCATTTGGACTTTTTTGCTGCATCTACGTTGGGTGTGAACACAGCACGGATCCGTGCAGAGCAGGTCAGAGCACCTTTACCACTTGAGAGCTGGACTTTGTTCTATCTACAATCAACTTTAAGTCCCTGGATATATAACTGTCTGCAGAGTGCCAGTGCTGAACTGGTGACTACAACTGTATGATGGTGATACTGGAATATGTATAGTCATTTGTATTCAGTAATAGTATGGAGGCACTAATCAGTCACTATGTGATGGTAACGGTGGTGGTGATAGTGTAACAGTAACTTTGAACCTTATTTTGTGGTATGATTGGAAATATTGGACTTTACATGGTGGGTTTTGTTCAATAAATGTATGCAGGCAATAATTATACAAGCCAAAAAATAATAATTTTTGGACCTGACATCGGGATAATATTGGTGATATTTCTCTTTGTATAATTATTATCGTATTATTCAAAACCTAAAACCTGAATGTTTATGTCTTTGGTGGCACAAGGTCAATGCTTGGATTACAATAACAAAATAGCAGTGTTATAAAGGAAAGCAGCTTGTTAACTGTCACATTGGTGGTCCGTGCCTGCCGATGCCTTGCTGTCCCTGGTAGGTACGTGCGGATGTTGCTCTACTCTACCTGTGTGAACTGGGACTAGTGCTCAGTGAACTGACCTTCAGCACTGCAGGAGTTAATCATTTCCTTGCGCTCTCGGCCAGCTGTTGATTAAGGAGCTGATCAACCTTCCTACTTAGCTGGGCTGTGGATCCACCTCCTTGCTCAAGCTTTGAGGTTGTCTTGTCTCTAATAACCAGCTAAGATGATTTGTTGTCTGACTACCTGTGTACCGACCCTTGCCTGTCTAAGGTCTCTTTTAGACGAGCAAGTCCATTGTCCGTTCTGGATACTGCTCGTCTTGCAGGAGCGTACAGCATTATACTGATTTATAATGCTGTGTGCCTCTGCATTACCTTATTGTTCCAGCTTTCAGTATTATTCTGTAGTAAAAAGGTAATGCAGAGACACACAGGATTATAAATCGGTATATTGCCGCGTGCGCCTGCAAGACGAGCAGTATCCAGAATGGAGAATCACGCTCATGTACGAAGCATTATTTCCAGACTGCACACACTGTTCTGAAGGATCCCTAAGGCTGAGTTCAAACGGGCAAGTATTCCGCGCGGGTGCAATACGTGAGGTGAACGCATTGAACCCGCACTGAATCTGGACCCATTAATTTCTATGGGGCTGGGCACATCAGCGGTGATTTTCACGCATCACTTATGCGTTGCGTGAAAATCACAGCATGCTCTATATTGTGCGTTTATCACGCAACACAGGCCTCATAGAAGTGAATGGGGCTGCGCGAAAATCGCAAGCATCCGCAAGCAAGTGCGGATGCAGTGCGATTTTCACGCACGGTTGCTAGGAGACAATCGGGATGGAGACCCGATCATTATTATTTTCCCTTATAACATAGTTATGAGGGAAAATAATAGCATTCTGAACACAGAATGCACAGTACAATAGCGCTGGAGGGGTTAAAAAATAATAATTTACTCACCTTAATCCACTTGCTCGCGCAGCCGGCATCTCCTCTGTCTTCTTTTTTGCTGTGTACAGGAAAAGGACCTGTGGTGACGTCACTCCTGTCATCACATGGTCCGTCACATGGTCTTTTACCATGGTGATGGATCATGTGATGGACCATGTGATGACCGGTGTGACGTCACCACAGGTCCTTTTTGTCATGGAACCATGAACCAGACGTACAACAAGAGATAAGTGGAAATAAGAAGGCTTTATTGAAAATCAAGCTGTAAGCAAAAGTCCAAACGGATGGCTAAACCGAAGCAGGGTCTTGCGTAGCCAGAGGTCAGGAACCAGAAGGGTAGTCAGACGAAGCCTGGATCAGGAACCAGCAGGGTAGTCAGACGAAGCCAGGATCAGGAACCAACGGGGTAGTCAGACGAGGCCAGGATCAGGAACCAGAAGCAGCAGCAGTCTTAGAAGCATGTGAACACAGGAGGACCATGCAAGGAACTGAAGCCACAGACCTCCTATATATATGAGCTAGGCATCCAGCTCCTCCCAGTGGGAAGGAGAAGCCGCAGGGTGGGAGGCTACAAGAAACCCAGAAACCAAGATGGCCGCCAGCACATGTCAAACGAAGGAGAACAGTAAGAAGGTAAGACCATGACACTTTTCCTGCACACAGCAAAAAAGAAGACAGAAGAAATGCCAGCTGCACGAGCAAGTGGATTAAGGTGAGTTAAATTTTTATTTTATTTTTTAACCCCTCCAGCGCTATTGTACTATGCATTCTGTATTCAGAATGCTATTATTTTCCCTTTATAACCATGTTATAAGGGAAAATAATACAATCTACCCAGCACCTAACCCAAACCCGAACTTCTGTGAAGAAGTTCGGGTTTGGGTACCAAACATGCCGCTTTTTCTCACGCGAGTGCAAAACGCATTACAATGTTTTGCACACTCGTGTAAAAATCGCCCATGTTCCCGCAACGTACCCGCACCTTTTCCCGCAACGCCCGTGTGAACTCTGTAGTAAAAAGATCACAGAGAGGCACAGAGCATTATCAATCAGGTTAATGCTCCATGTCTCTGCTGTCCGGAATGGGGCTTGGCTCTCTTTCATGCAGCAGATTACCCACACGGGATCCGCTCGTGTGAAAGAGCCCTAACAGTTCTGCTCCTTGCAACCTGCCTCAACCTTGGAACTGTGACCTGGACTACACACGTACTCTGCATGCCCTGTCAAAATTGCTATTTGGAATATTCAAGTACTCAGCCTGCCCTGACTTTGGAATGTGTTCAGACTATGCCTTTTGTTTGAGTCATTGGTGCAGCAGTGTTTCTGACCCCCGTGGATCAGCAGCCAACTACACCTGGACAACTCCAGGAGGTAGTGGCCTGGTTGGTTTCCTGCGGCGAAGTCCAGAACCCTGTATAAGGGTTAAAGTGTGAATACCAGGGAAATTTAGCGCAAAGTCAAACTTCGTTAGTTGGCACAGTGGGTCCACACCCACTGCCAGTTACATTCACATTGTATATAGGCATTATGTTTGGTGACATGAACATTGGAAACATGCTACTGAATGTATGCTCCAGATGTGCACAATGGTATGCCTGTCTCTGCCACCAACTCCTATTATAAAACAACACGTACCATAGTATGTTCATGGTTTCTTTGCTTTGTGTGTTTTAATACAGGTGAGATAAAAGTTTAGGGGGTACAGTAAATGTATGCCAGATGGACATTGGTATTTTGACATAGGTCTGACTATTCTATAGGAGTGTTTCCCAACCAGATCTGGAACCATGAGGTTCATAGAAATTTGGTCAGGGGGTTCCCCGGAATTCTGATCTTTTAGCATGTTAGACATGAACGTCATATATCCTGCGACTTTTGCCAGTCATAGGGGAAGATTTATCAAGATCAGTCTTGATATCCCCTGCACCAGCTGCAAATGTTCTTAATTTATGGTGAGGCGCACACCTTGTCATAAATTAAGCACATCTTCCGGCCGTCTGTGCACCTAGAATGAGTGCTGGCATAAGTAATAAGAAATCTGCTGGGGCCACCCCACCCTTCACCACACTGTGCCCCTTTTTAGAAAGCGGTGATAGTGGTGGCAAAACACAATTTTTGCAAGTTGTGTTTAAAAAGTCACAAACCTGGGGTTTGCGACTTTTTACACCATTTTTTTGGCATATGGAGATGATAAATTTCGTGGTAACAAAGTCTAAACATAGCTTTCCAAGCACAAAAACATTTTTATGACTTTATCTATACCTACTTGTATCACTTTGATCTTTTTGGTATTGGATATAGAAATGAGACACTATGGCGGAACATGCCAGTAATGTAATGATAACGAATATTTTTAATGATCTCCTCCTCATCATTGTAGATACCTGTAAACAACATGAACCAACTTTAAAAAAAAAGTACTAAGGCTTAGGTTTTGTTCACACTGCAGCTTTTAGCTTTCTGTCAGGACCTCTGGTATTTTGATGGCAAGAATATCATAGTCTACAGCACTATGAATTTGTTATTAAAAGTCAAGGATTAGTTCAAAAATAGGTATCCTATAGCTGTCAGCATCAGACTGGCCCATCAGAGTACCAAAGGATCCTCCGGTGGGCCCAGGCTCTGATAACATGCTGAGCTTCAAAGGTCCAGGAGATAAAAAAAAACATTGGCAGCTGCCTTTGAAGCCAATAACTTGCCACTAGAGTCTGTTTATTTTGGGCTATTTCTTTTTGGGTTTGGGCCCGAGAATAATTTGCTCTCCCTGATAGCCATGGGCGTCCGCAGGGGGGGGGGGGGGGCAAAGGGGGGCCTGGAAATCTGTGAACTGAGTTCTGCCTCTGCTCTGCAGCTGCTGCACTGCGCAGCCCCACAGAGTGAGGAGCGCTATCTATCAGGAGCATGCACGCGCCATGATGAATCACCAGGGCCAGGCGCGCACGGCAGTACGAAGCTCCGCCCACGTTCCAGATGAGAAAGACATTGCGGAGCCGGAGCAAGAAGAGCCGCCCGCAGTGTGCCGGCCGCTTCAGGACTCCACAACCACAGGCAGTCTGAATGAATGAGCGAGAGCGACACTAACACAGTGAGTGACTGACAGTCAGTGTGACAGTACTCCCTGAGTGTTAGGTGTGGGGTGACCAGGCGGTATATAAAGGGGCAATACTGCCTGGTATTATATGGACAGCAGATATGGCATCCTCTGGGCAGTACTGTCCATGATCAATTCATCCTTCACAGGCACGTTGACTGCCACCTGCTTGGCTATCAGTGAGTGACAGTCAGTGTCACGGTGTAACTACTGAGTCACTCCCTGAGTGTTAGGTGTGGGGTGAGTCACTGATAGCCAAGAAGCAGGCAGGGAAGTGCCATGAGAGCCAGGCCAAGCAGGGGGCAGTCAGGGTGCTGGATGACTATAGACAGTACTGCCCAGAGGATGCCATCTCTGCTGTCCATATACCAGGCAGTATTGCCCCTTCAATCATATACCGCCTGCCCGCCTGGTCATGGTGACCAGGCAGGCAGGCGGTATATGAAGGGGTAATACTGGTGGTAGGCCTGGCATTCTACAGACCATCTGCTTGTAAGTTACATATGACAAAAGCCTGGAAGCGTTCAGGTACAGAACACAACATTTCATTTGTTGGCGAAAAAATGCAAATTAACATATTGCTGAATGCTGAGACTATAACAAAGGGGTGCAAAAATAATATCAAATTAATAGACATTCAAGTGAAATAAGAAGAATTGGTCTTTCCACCAGGCTTCCTATTTTAAAGTTTAGTCCTTGTACACAAAGGGGTTCCGTTCCACCCTCTTATATTTGCAGTTAGGCTTTATATACGTGCCCGTTTTATAATTCCATGTAGGAGGTTGCATTCTGCATGAAAGTTTTTTTCCTCCAAAGCTCGTTTTTGGAAACCATTTTTTGGTTCCACTTACAGTATAGGAAAGCATTATCGGTAATTAAGAAATATCTACTGTAGTTGTCTATCAAATAAATTATGGAAAATAATCATGGGTGTATGACTAATGTGGTGCATTGAATAATGTTTACATTAAAGGCACTCTATAGTCACCGGGTCCAGAACAACGACAGCTTATTATATTAGTTCTGGTGAGTATAATCAGCCCCTTCAAGCTTTTTGCAGTAAACCCTGTGTTTTCAGAGAAAATCCAGTGTTTACCTTACTGCCTAGGAATACATCCACTGACCACTCCTCATATGGCAGCTAGAGGTACTTCCTAGCGCAGTGCTGCACACTGGGACTGCAGACTGGAATAAAAGTACCATTTTATTATATATGAGGGGGCAAGGAGTGAGAGGGGAGGCAGAGGGAGCTATAGAACCAGGGATACAACTTTGTATTCCTGGCCCTTATAATATACATTTAAGCTTTTCCATCACGTTGCACAGCTCATGCATTATTATACTTTGTGATAATGAATATGCCCCCCCCCCCTTCATTACATTCTCAGAAACAAGCAGAGCATGGATGTCAATAAAATAGAATATATCTGAAGGCTGTCATGCATTATTACTATTATTTACAACACACAGAAATAGTGCATATTAGTATGATTTTTATTGGTTGTCAAGCTTTTTAACTTATTAATTTTCATGTATTTTTTATTCTTCCATCTTTTTGCCTTATCTGTATACTAGTGCTTTGATTCAGGGTACACACTTGCGTTTTTCTTTTCCGGCATAGAGTTCCGTCACAGGGGCTCTATACCGGAAAATAACTGATCAGTTTTATCCCCATGCATTCTGAATGGAGAGTAATCCGTTCAGTTTGCATCAGGATGTCTTCAGTTCAGTCGTTTTGACTGATCAGGCGAAAGAGAAAACCGCAGCATGCTACGGTTTTATCTCCGGCAAAAAAAAACTAAAGACTTGCCTGAACGCCGGATCCTGCATTTTTTCCCATAGGGATGTATTAGGGCCGGATCCGGCGTTCCGTTATGCGCATGCGCAGACTGAAAAAAAGGTGAAAAAAATAAATGCCGGATCCGTTTTGCCGGATGACACCGGAACGACGGATCCGGCATTTCAATGCATTTTTTAGACTGATCAGGCATTTTTAAGACTGATCAGGATCCTGATCAGTCTTACTAATGCCATCAGTTAGCATGCATTTTGCCTGATCCGGCAGGCAGTTCCGGCGACGGAACTGCTTGCCGGATCTCTCTGCCGCAAGTGTGAAAGTGGCCTTACACATTTTACTTTCTTGGACGTGTCATTTTCTTGCCCATAACAGACACTTAAATACAATGACACCAAATGAACTATATTAGTTCATACTGCACATAATAAAATATATTGTTGTGTAGTAATATAGTTTGAAAAGAGCTGTAAGATTTCTGTGGCTTGTGTGGTTTAATCAGAACCCCCAACCTCAACCAGGCCAATCATAGAAACAAAGAATTGTGAAAAAAGGCCAAGTACAAGGTGTAGTAATTGTAGATGATAAATACTAATAAAATATAGAAATCATATATCCCAAGTACATCAGTACATTATTTTCTGTTAATTGTCCTACACATAGTAATATAGAGTACCTCTCAGGTCAGTATTTTGCTTGCATGGACCCCACTGTTTCTTATTCTTTCTGTTGAAGAGTTTATTCCACTTGTGACAAGACTCTTTCTGATTTGCGCTTAAGAACTATAATTCTGGGTGGATCTGTAGAAGATAAGGAATGTTTGACCTATGTACTATACACCGTAATTACTTCTGCAAGTTGTTATTGTCAAGGTGATAAAATAACTGTTAGGTGATATACAGATGTAGTAGAATTAACACACATGGTTTATGAGATGTGTTATCGGTACTAAATGCGTTAAGCAAACACCTTCAATTGCTATTCAGTGGCTTTTGTTTCAAGATAACGCAATGAGTTAAGAAATTTGAGTTAAGAGTTTGTGTGTTAACCCTGCTACATCTGTACAGTACTATAGTTACTGTAAAAGCTTGTAATCTATTTTGTTTCAGAGTTGGGAACTAGTGTTGAGCGAATCGAAGTTGACGAAGTGGAATTCCATCTGAATTTCTGAAAAAATTTGTGTCAACGAATTGGATTTTTTCTAAAATGGCTGCGGCACATGTAACAAAGAGAAAGTAAGAAGCCCACTAAGGAGGGTTCACCCATAATGCCGTGCAGCCAGCCAATCAGCAGATAGACGGCCCCTATGATGTCACAGCCCTATAAAAGGTCTCATCCCGCTCCTAATCCCACTGATTAGGAAATACTTTATTTACAAAATATTACTATTGAGCATTTCAGGGACAGCTTAGAGATATTCTAGGGATATAATAGGGAGGCTTTATCCACACAATAGGGAGAGTGCAGGGGCCAATTAAACAGTGTGAAGCATGGCTAATAGAAAAGCTATTCTATTACACCTTGCTGCACTAATTCCAGATTTTATGTTGCTTCTTTTATACATAAGTAATTCCATTAATCTTTGATTCTGTTATTGGGATGAAATTGCGGCCTGATACTACAGATTTGGGGGGGGGGTTCACTTTCTTTTATATGTAAATTAATACGTTAATCCTTGATTGTCTAATTGGGATGAAATTGCAGCCTGATACTACTGTTTTTGGGATGTTCACTTTCTTTTATACAAAAGTACATCCATTCATCCTTGATTCTGGGGTGAAATTGCAGCCTGATACTAAAGATTTTTGGGATGTTCACATTCTTTTATACATAAGTAAATCTGTTAATCCTAATTATGTAATTGGGGTGAAATTGCTGCCTGATACTACAGATTTTGGGGTGTTCATGTTCTTTTATACATAGGTAAATCCATTCATCCTTGATTTTTACAGTGAAATTGCTGCCTGATACTATAGATTTTGGGGTGTTCACGTTTTTTTTTTATATATAAGTAAATCCGTTAAACCTTAATTGTGTAATTAGGGTGAAATTGCTGCCCGATACTACAGATTTTGGGGGGTTCGCATATTATTATACATACCGTATTTTTCGCTTTATAAGACGCACCTGATGATAAGACGCACCTTGTTTTTTATGGTGAAAAAAAAATAAAAAAAATATTTTGAACCAAAAGGTGTGCTTTTGGTGGGTTTTGAACTAATGGTGGTCTGTGGATGACACTATTATGGGGGACCTGTGGATGACACTATTAAGGGGGCATCTGTGGATGATGCACTGTTATGGGGGCATCTGTGGATGATGCACTGTTATGGGGGCATCTGTGGATGACGCACTGTTATGGGGGGATCTGTGGATGACACACTGTTATGGGGGGATCTGTGGATGACGCAATGTTATGGGGGAATTGTGGATGATGCACTGTTATGGGGATCTGTAAATGACACTGTTAATGGGATGTGTGGATGACACTGTTATGGAGGATCTGTGGATGACACTGTTATGGGGACCTGTGGATGACACTGTTATGGGGGGGGATCTGTGGATGACACATATATAGCATCTTATGCTATATGTGTGTCATCCACAGATCCCCCCATAAGTGTCCCTGTGTAAATAGAGACCCCAATACAACGGGCCCCGCACAGCAATCTTCGTATGTAAAGTGTAGTCATGTAATCCTAATTAAAATAGCTCAATCATCTGCAGTAGTACTTACTATCAAACTACCATAGCAGGCCGGCAGCGTAACGTCAATCACTCCGTCACGCACCTGCTCCTCCCACTTTATTAATTGATCAGGAGGAGCAGGCACCTGACGGAGCGAGTGACGTTACGCTGCCGGCCTGCCTGCTACAGTAGTTTGATAGTAAGTAGAGTTGAGCGAACCCAACTGTAAAGTTCGGGTTCGTACCGAACTTTAGGATTTTTCAGTAAAAGTTTGGGTTCGAGTTTGCAGCCAATCAACAAGCTTTTAACTCTGCTCTTACTAGTGTAGGGATAGGATGCTGCTGCTGTAAGGGAGAGAATAGGAAAGAAGAATCTGTTATCTGAACTTGTGAACTCTGCGATCTACAGCGATTGTGTTTTGAGGGTGCAGTGCAACATTTTTTTACCCTGCCCCGAGCCCAGTGACACAGAAAAATTACTTTTATCCGTCTGTTAGTTAGGTGGGCGGCGGCAGCCATTTTGTGCAAGTTCAGTGCACCAGCACAGCATATGTGCCCGGGACAATTATTTAACCGTGTTCTTTTAGTTCAGTGGGCAACATATACCCATTTTTTAAGTGTACCTGCACTGCATATGTGCCAGGGGAAGGCAAAATAATATAGGGAATCGTTCTGTGAGTTCAGGGACCCAGGGGGTAATATATTCACATTTTTTCTGTAAAGTACAATCCAAGTAAATCCATCTGTTAGATTCTGAGGGGACAAATTATTATTTTTTTGCTAAAAAGTACATTTGCGCCCAGCACTGCATTTGTAACAGTCCAATACAAGCGTTAAATACAGCAGTTATATTCTGGTTTAAAAAAAACACCAATTTTGTGCAAGACACTACATTTGGGGCCTTTGCTGCATTTCTGACAGTCCAATACAGGCGTTAGATACTGCTGTTATATTCTGGGTTTAAAAATACACCCATTTTGTGCAGGACACTATATTTTGGGCCTTTTCTGCATTTGTGACAGTCAAATACAAGCTTTAAATACTGCAGTCATGTTCAAGAGCATTCCTTTAAAACCATGACACGGTGGTATAACGACCCCAGTAAACTCCATAGGATGGGTCTGAGGAGCTCTAACCAATGTTGGAGATGCAAACAACACGAAGGGACCATGGGACACATAATGTGGTCTTGTCCCAACATCCGCCCCTTTTGGGACCAAATAGAACAAACAATTAATATGATTTGTAAGTCCAGGATCCAGCTTGCGCCGTCATCAGTCTTATTATGGCTGCCCTCTCCCACCTGGAAACCATTGATATCAGACCTGCCAACCATATTGGTTCAGGCAGAAAGGCTACTGATTCTAATGCACTGGCTCCAAGCGGAACCCCCTACCTTGGAGCAGTGGTTGTCTAAGGTTTACCAGATATGCCTGATGGAGGAATTGGCGATCTGGGCGCACAGGTCACATTCTAAATATACCTCTTTGTGGCAGCCTTGGAAAATGTTCCGCAACTAAAAAGCATCATACACATAAACACACACGCCTGATAAGACACCTGATCGTCAGCTTGTTTTCGTTCTGTGTCTCCGGACATGGGGGGATCAAATGCAGCTCACTCTCTTTTACCATTTATCCTGGTAACCCTGGGAAATCCATTTCATTGCCACGAGTTTACCTAAGTTTAATGTTCTGAATGTTTAATCTATGTACATTAAGCGGTGACCTGTTGATGGATCACCCGACACTTGCTACCTTCCACCCCTCCTTCTCCTCCCCATACCCTTACCCTCTCCCCCTTCCGTTCCCAATCCCTACCTTCCCTCCTCCCCATTTCCTTCCCCTTTTTTGTGAGAAGGTCTAAAACTTCCAAGTTATTGAATGCGCATATTATTGCAGTTTATTAACCATGTAATAACTCTGTATTTCAACATTGTCTACTTAAAAACTCTTAATAAAAAGAGATTTGTTAAATACTGCAGTCATATTCTGGGTTTAAAAAAACACCCATTTTGTGCGAGACCCTAAATGTTAGGCCTTTTCTGCATTTGTGACAGTCCAATACAAGCGTTAGATACTGCTGTTATATTGTGGTTTGAAAAAAACACCCATTTTGTGCAAGACACTACATTTGCGGCCTTTGCTGCATTTCTGAGAGTCAAATACAAGCTCAAAATACTGCAGGTATATTGTTGGTTGACAAATTAAAGGGGTTATCCAAGTTATATTTATTGATGACCTATCCCCAGGATAGGTCATCACTATCAGATCGGAGGGGGTCCGACACCCGGCACCCCCTCCGATCAGCTGTTTGAAGAGGAGACTCGCACGGTGTCAGCGCTGCCTCCTCTTCACTGTTTACCTTCTAGCCGTTGCATCTGCAGTGGTGAGCAGGTGTAATTACACCTAACCGTCCCATTCATTTAAATAGGAAGGCTTGGGTGTAATTACACCTGCTCACCACTGCAGATGCAACGGCTAGAAGGTAAACAGTGAAGAGGAGGCAGCGCTGACACCGTGCGAGTCTCCTCTTCAAACAGCTGATCGGAGGGGGTGCCGGGTGTCGGACCCCCTCCGATCTGATAGTGATGACCTATCCTGGGGATAGGTCATCAATAAATATAACTTGGATAACCCCTTTAATTTGTCAACCAACAATATACCTGCAGTATTTTGAGCTTGTATTTGACTCTCAGAAATGCAGCAAAGGCCGCAAATGTAGTGTCTTGCACAAAATGGGTGTTTTTTTCAAACCACAATATAACAGCAGTATCTAACGCTTGTATTGGACTGTCACAAATGCAGAAAAGGCCTAACATTTAGGGTCTCGCACAAAATGGGTGTCTCCTCTTCAAACAGCTGATCGGAGGGGGTGCCGGGTGTCGGACCCCCTCCGATCTGATATTGATGACCTATCCTGGGGATAGGTCATCAATAAATATAACTTGGACAACCCCTTTAACATTTTTTGTGACCATGAAGTAATTGTATAAAATTAGCCTGTCACACTGTTGTGAAATTTTTCCTCTTTATGACAACGGCACTGCCTTACTGTCAGTTAATTTAATTGTTGACTATTGGCAGTTACATAGCCACCTGACATAAACAATCTGTTAGTTTGGTTGGTGAACGATGAGGAGAACATGGCCCCGGTCGTGGTGCTGCTGCTGGTGGAGAGGATGTGGTAGATCTGTGCCAGCTACACACACAAGTGAAACACCTTCCTCAGGTGCGAGTAGGCAACAGAACCTTCTGCGTTATTTGGTCAGGCCTAATGCGGCTCTACGAATGGTGAGGCCATAACAAGTACAGGCGATTGTAGATTGTGTTTCTGACAGTGCCTCCGGTTCATTCACATTGTCTCCCACCCAGTCTCCTGCTGAAAGATCAGAATTGGCACCTGCAGCCCATATCCATCAGTCTTTCACCTCACCCCCTTGCAAATCAGCCAAGCAGTCTGAGCCCCAAGTCATGCAGCAGTCTCTTCTACTTTTTGATGACTCTGCTAGCAGGGTTTCCCAGGGCCATCCACATAGCCCTGCCCCAGAAGTGGAAGAGATGCCCAACCACTTATGTTTTAGGATGAGTACATGGGAGGACCATCGCAGCACATCTCGGATGATGACGAAACACAGGTGCCAACTGCTGTGGCTTTCTGCAGTGTGCATTGGAAGATGATGTGGAGGACGATGAGGTCCTCGACCCCTCATGCGAGTGACCTGTCTAGTTCGGAAGAAGGGGCGGTGGTCACACAGGGCCACCAGCACAGCAAAAGAGGGAGAAGGGTGCAAAACCGGAGCAGCCGTCCCCTAGACAGTACGCCTGCTACTGCCCACCGCACCAAGGGACCGAGCAGACCAAAGCCAGCTTCAAGGAGTCACCTGGCGTGGCAGTTCTTCAGACAATGTGCTGACAACAAGACACGAGTGGGTTGCACGCTGTGCAATCAGAGCCTGAAGCGAGGCATAAACGTTCTCAACCTGAGCACAACCTGCATGACCAGGCATCTAAGTGCAAAGCACGAGCTGCAGTGGAGTAGACACCTCAAAAACCAAGAAAGGTCTCTGGCTCCTCCTGCTTCCTCTTCTGCTGCAGTCTCGGCCTCTTCATCCCCCTCTGGAGTGGCAGTGGCACCTGCCACCCTGCAAACAGAGGATGTGCCAGCAACACCACCACCTGGGTCACCAAGCATCTCCACAATGTCCGATGGAAGCGTTCAGCTGTCTATCTCCCAAAAACTTGAGCGAAAGAGGAAGTACCCCCCTACCCACCCGCGATCCCTGGCCCTGAATGCCAGCATTTTAAAATTACTGGCCTTTGAAATGCTGTAATTATGTCTGGTGGAGATGGAGAGTTTTAAAAGTCTTATGGCGGTGGCTGTCCCACAGTACGTCTTGCCCAGCCGCCACTACTTTTCCTGGTGAGCCATCCTTTCCCTGCACAACCAAGTGGGGGACAAAATCAGGTGTGCACTGCGCAACGCCATCTGTGGCAAGGTCCACCTAACTACGGATACGTGGACCAGTAAGCACGGTCAGGGACGTTATATCTCCCTAAAAGCACACTGGGTAAATGCAGTGGTAGCTGGGCCTGAGGTGGATAGCAGTTTAGAGCATGTCCTTCCACCACCGAGGATTGCAGGGAGCTTCTCTTTGCCTCCTGTTGCTTCCTCCTCCTACTCCGCTTCCTCATCCTCTACCGCCTCCTCATCCAGTCAGCGTAACACCTTCACCACCAACTTCAGCACAGCCAGGGGTAAACTACAGCAGGCAGTTTTAAAACGTATCTGTTTGGGGGACAAACCCCACACCGCACAGGAGCTGTGGACGGGCATGGAACAACAGACCGATGAGTGGTTTGTGCCAGTCAGCCTCAAGCCCGGCCTGGTGGTGAGCGATAATAGGCGAAATCTCGTAGCAGCTCTGGGACTAGCCGGTTTGACGCACATCCCTTGCCTGGCGCATGTGCTGAATTTGGTGGTGCAGAGGTTCCTGAAAAATTACCCCAATATGTCACAGCTGCTGCAGCAAGTGGGGGCCGTCTGTGCGGGCTTTCGGCGTTCTCACCCTGCTGCTGTTAGCCTGTCAGCACTGCAGCGTAAATTCGGCCTTCCCGCTCACCACCTCATATGCGACTTGCCCACAAGTTGGAACTCCACCTTGCACATGCTGGCCAGACTACAAGGGTTTCAGGCCAGTCATTCACAAGTGGCTCTGAGGGTGGGTTTCTGCACCCACATACGTCAGGTACACAATTGTCCAGCCAGGGCACAGTTCTGGAGGATGAGAAGGAACCGTGTTCACAGCACGGTGGCACCAAAACCAGTTTTTGGCCATCACTGGTGCGTGGCTGGGGGGATACAGAGGACACAGACGATACACCTCCCACAGAGGACAGCTTGTCGTTGCCTCTGGGCAGCCTGGCACGCGTGAGCGATTACATACTGCAGTGTCTCCGCAACGACCACCGAGTTGGCCACACTCTAACTTGTGCTGATTACTTGGTGGCCACGCAGCTAGATGCCTGTTACAAGGACAACGTACCGTCCTTAATTCCGTCACTGGAGCGTGATCGTAAGATGCGCGAGTACAAGCGCACGCTGGTAGACGCTCTGCTGATGGCATTCCCACCTGACAGCTGGGGCACAGTGGAAGCACAAGGCGAAGGCAGAGGAGGAGGAAGAGGTCGCTAACGCAGCTGGGGCACCGCCAGCACCTCAGAAGGCAGGGTTAGCATGGCCGAAATGTGAAAAAGCTTTGTCAGCACGCCACAACAACCAGCACCACCAGCTGATACGAAACGTCTTAGGAGGAGGCAGCATTTCAGCAACATATTGGAGCAGTATGTGTGCACACGCCTACACGTACTGAATGATGGGTCTACCCCCTTCAACTTCTGGGTCTCCAAATTGGGCACATGGCCTGAGTTTGCCCTTTACGCCTTGGAGGTGCTGGCCTGCCCTGCAGCCAGTGTATTGTCTGAACGTGTGTCGTTTGCTGCGGTCCACATGCGGTTGAACTGCTCCTCAAATGAGAAACACGCTACAGTGTTTGGGATTTGAGCAGTTCCCCCATATTTGCCACTATATTTCTGTGATTTTGTTTTATATGTATTGAATGTGCCTTTACCTGGCATTTAAACATTCTTTTGCACCTGGTAACCTCCATCACACGGTCTGATATGGGTGTGGCTTACAGTCTTGCTTTATTCACATTGCATTAGTTGTCCTGCTAGGCGGTTGTGTGGAAGCTTGGCTGTGAGCTGGATTTCATCACCTTCAGACCGTGTTCACACCATAGTTAGCGTAGTGGTAGGACCCTTGCCATGCTGAGAGACCGTGACGTGGTGCATGATGGGCTCCAATGTGTTCCTGATAGGAATATATTGGCAAAAGTCTCAGCTTTTAATATCTGCTTGTATGACTAGCTAGTATAGTCAGTGGCATATCCGTTTGGTGAATTTTTTCTGTGATTTTTCTATTTTTAGGGTACATATGATTTTAGGTTGCTCTATATTACATTTTTGTGAGGTAAGGTTACCAAAAATTTAAATTCTGAAATGTCATCTCCATTTGCCATTAACTTTTGAGGAACACTTAAAGGGTTAATAAAGTTTGTAAAATCAGTTTTGAATACCTTAAGGGGTGTAGTTTCTTAGATGGTGTCACTTTTAGGGAGTTTCTACTCTAGGGGTGCAACAGGGGGGCTTCAAAAGGGACATGGTGTCAATAAAAAAGGCCATCAAAATCGGCCTTCCAGAAACCATGTCGGTCCTTTCCTTTTGCGCCCTGCCTTTTAGGGAATCAGCAGTTTACGACAACAAATGTGGCGTTTCTGTAAACTGCAGTATCAGGGTAATAAATATTAAGTTTTGCTTGGTTGTTAACCCTTGCTTTGTTACCTGAAAAAACGGATTGAAATAGAAAAGTGCCAAAAATAGCTGTTTTGGCACCGTTTATTTTTTGACCGTGTTAATCTGGGGGGTTAGGTCATGGGGTATTTTTATAGAGGAGATTCTTACGGACGCGGCGATACCTAATAAGTCTGCTTTTTTACAATTATTTAGGTTTTAGACTATATTATCCTTTTTGATACCAATTTTTTTTTTGTATCTCTAAAGTCTAAGAGTCATTTTTTATTTTAGTTTTTTAGCCGATTATCTTATGTAGGGGCTCATTTTTTGCGGGATGAGAGTACGGTTTTATTGGCACTATTTTGGGGGCTATATGACTTTTTGATCGCTTGCTATTAAACTTTTTGTTATTTAAGGTGACAAAAAAATTCTTTTTTTGCACCATTTTTATTTTTTGGGGACAGTGTTAATCTGGGGGGTTAGGTCATGGGGTATTTTTATAGAGGAGATTCTTACGGACACGGCGACTTTTTTAAAATTATTTTTAGTTTTTACAATTTTTTTGGGTGTCTCAAGTCTGAGAACCATAGTTTTTTTATCCGATTGTCAGTGGCTAAATTGGGATAGAAATTTAGTACTCCATGGAAGTGTGGTACTCCCTGAAGCAACCGTCAATGCAGAGGCCCAGGTGATCGGGGTACGTGTCGCACTGAGTAGTGGTGTTCTTCCGTATCCCCCTCCTGCGACACACTCTGCACTTTTTTTGGGTTCGTCCGGGACAGCACAAAAGAGTTGTACAAGGCAACCTGCACCAAGTAGACCGCAACTTTTTTGTTCCATGCCCGGGTTTTGCACATTGCATTATATGGCTTGAGGACTTGATCAGAGAGATCAACTCCTCCCATATACCGATTGTAGTCGACGATACAATCGGGTTTGAGGACAGTTGCCGCGGTAACTCGCAAAGGGACAGGGGTGATGCCGTTACCATGAATTGTGGACAGTACAAGGACATCCCTCTTGTCCTTATATCTGACCAGCAACAGGTTTTCACTGGTAATGGCACGGGTCTCACCCCTGGGGATAGGTACCTGGAGAGGGTGGGCAGGGAGGCCGCGTTGATTTTTCCTCACAGTCCCACAAGCGGACGTGGATCTGGCGGCGAGGGACTGGAACAAGGGGATACTAGTATAAAAGTTATCCACGTACAGGTGATAACCTTTATCTAGCAGTGGGTGCACCCACACAAGTTTCCCGCTAACACCCAGAGTGGAGGGACATTCTGGGGGTTGAATACGGGAATCTCGCCCCTCGTATACACGAAACTTGTAAGTGTACATACCTCGCCCGCTTTGGGGGAACATACTGGCGGAAAATGAGTCTCCCCTTGAACGCAATGAGAGACTCATAAACCGCGACCTCCCTTCCAGGTACATAGGCCTGTACAAATTTGGCCCCAAAGTGATCGATGACCGGCCTGATTTTGTACAGGTGATCATAGGCAGGATTACCTTGGGGGGGACATGCTGCATTATCTGAATAATGCAGGCATTTCCGGATGGCCTCAAACCGGATATGTGTCATGGCCGTACTGTAAAGTGGGGTCTGGTAGAGGACGTCTCCACTCCAGTAATGCCTGACACTAGGTTTCTTGACTAGGCCCATATGCAGCACGAGGCCCCAAAATGTCCTCATCTCGGCTGCACTGACCGGCGTCCAGCCACCGGGCCTAGCCAAAAAGAAGCCCGGGTGTTGAGCAACAAACAGTTGGGCGTACAGGTTTGTTTGCTCCACCATTAGATTTACCAGACAAAAAAGACAAAAAAAAAAAAAAGACAAAAAAAGTCATATTCAGTAAAGCCCACTGTGGAAATCTGGATTCCTGATTGGCCTACAAACTCAGGAATCACGGGCTCGTATCGTTCTGGGGTACACCAGACAAGTTCACCGGCAGGAGGCTCCGGTGGTTTTAACTGGTGGGCCAGAAAACTAGTACGAGCCCCAGAGCTGCTCATACTAGGGTGGGCCACAGGGTCCCTAGCATGGCGGTCCCCTTGCTCCGCTTGGTGGTGTCCCCGCCGCCTTCGGGCTCATCATCATCGCTAGATGATGAGGAGGACGCGGATGACAACAGGAAAGTGGGGTCATTCTCGTCCTCATTGGGACTCGGACTCAGAGGCAAGCTGGGCGTATGCCTCCTCGACCGAGAACATCCGGCGGGCCATAGGGGAGTGTGTGTCTGCGTGTGTATGTGCGTGCGTGTAAATCTTTGTTTGGTGTGTGTGTGTGTGTGGGGGGGCACAGGTGTTTGCGTACTTATCCCTAAAACTAACAGAAAAAAAAAGACTAACTAAAAAAAGGGCAAAAAATGTGAAAAAAAATTCGAAAAAAATTTCAAAACCGCTGATCAACCGTCCGAAATTGATTAGCGGTGGGGTGTGCGATGCTCTAACAGTAGCCAGACGCTAAGAGTGCCGGCCACAGTCAGCGTACGCACAATTTTTATTTTTATAAAAATGCCTGCTCCCCAAAAAAGTTGTGGGGGGGAGGGGGGCAAGTGGCAGCACCCCTGGGGGCTCTAGGATCTGTGGACCCCAGACACCTAACTTAGGGTGATGCAATAAAACTTTTTTTTACCACTAACTTTCCCTTTTATATCCCTGCCGAGCCCAACCTTTCCCTAGACTTTCCCTAATTACCTGGCTGATCAGATGGGGGGTGCTGGGGCACAGATCGGGTCCTGGGGGCAAGGATGGGTGCTGGGGCACAGATGGGGTGATGCTGGATCAGATCCGACGACGTGCACAGCAGTGCTCCTCTCTCCTCCGCTCCGGGACACAAAAGGAGGAGGAGAGGAGCGCTTGCATCTTTTGAATCACCCGCCCACCTACCAATCAGAAGCGATCCTGAGAGGTGATGTCACCATCACCACTCAGGATCGCAGGATGGTGATTGGTGGGGTAAAAATCACACCACCAATCACCATCCTGTTCCGGGTTATCGGGTCCTCAGAGACCCGAATAACCTGGAAACGCAGCAAACCGCAGATCTGAATTGACCTGCGGTTTGCTGCGATCGCCTACACGGGGGGATCGGAAATACACAGGGCGTACAGGTACACCCTGTGTCCTTAAGTACCAGGACATCAGGGCGTTCCTGTATGCCCTGTGTTAATAACCTTATAAGCCACCATAACATATACGTATACATATAACTCGGATAACCCCTTTAACATCTGGCTGCATGAAAAAAAAATGCAGCAAATAACGCTACTAAAAAAATACAGCACAAAACCAACAAAAAGTCTATGGGGGAGATTTATGGAAACTGGTGCAATCCTTTCATTTTACCAAAGGAACTCTAGAAAGAAAAGATGGAATCTGATTGGTTGCTATGGGCAACTAAGGTTAGTTTTCCTTTGCATCAGTTTTGATAAATTTTCCCATAAGTGTGAAACCAAAAGTGATTTTCATAATTGTGTCAAAACCATGATGGTTTTATGTTAGTGTCACAGTTTGGCTGCAATTACAATAACTAGGGTAAAAATAAAAAGGAAATGAAATGCCAGAAAATGTAAAGGCACCCAAAATGTGAATGTATTACTGTATATGAAAAGCCCTGCTCGGGGGTGGGGGTGGGGGTGGGGCTTCTCAGTGGAGGGGCGGGGCTTTACCTCAGGTGAAGTGCAGCCCAGACAGGACAGTTGATGGCAGCTCCATGTACAGAGCAGCTTCTGTGAATTGTTACCTCAGAATTCCCCCAAATGTGTCCTAAATTACTACAAATGATTAAGAGTAAGTAAAATGGTATATTTCTTGTCAGTTTCTTCTAAAACTATTCCTAGTCAGACACCAGTTGCACATTGCTGAGCGACGTCCCTTTGTAACTGTGATTTTTTTAGTTTATATTAGACTTTGGGACATGTGTAAGGTTGGTTCCACACATAGCACTTTTTGGAAAAACACAACTGCAGTTTTTTATGCAGTTTTTTTGAGCCAAAAGCAGAAGTGGATACAGCAGGATTTGTTTCCTTCTTTCATTTATAATTTTCACCCCTTTTGAATCCACTTCCGACTTCCCAAAAAATGCTGTGTGAAACCTGCCTTAGGCCTATTGCACACAAACGTTTTTTTTCCGTTTCCGTTCAGTTTTTTGCGTTCCGTATACGGAACCATTCATTTCAATGGATCCACAAAAAAACTGAAGGTACTCCGTATGCCTTCCATTTCCGTATTTACGTTTTTCTGTTCCGTTCAAAGATAGAACATGTCCGCATAATGGACAAGGATATTACTAATCTATCAGGGGCCAGCTGTTCCGTTACGCAAAAAACAGAATGCACACGGGATTATCCGTATTTTTTGTGGATCCATTTTTTGCAGACCGCAAAATATTGAAAAAGCCATACGGTCGTGTGCAAGAGGCCTTAGGCTACTTTCACATCAGTGAGTTTTCTGCTCGGGTGCAATGCCTGAACTGAACTCATTGCACCTGCACTGAATCCTGACCCATTTATTTCTGTGGGTCTGTGTACATAAGTGTTGTTTTTAATGCTTTACCTTACGTGAAAATCGCAGCATGTTCTATATTCTGTGTTTTTCACGCAGCCCTTGTCTCCTAGAAGTGAATGGAGTTTCCTTGAAAACGAATTCCATCTGGATGCAAAGCATTTTTCACCGATGGTCGCTAGGAGATGTGTTTTCTAAGTCTTCAGTAGTTTTTTTTTCATGCACGTAAAAAACGCATCAAAACTGATGGAGCCAGCGTGAAAAAAAACTGAACCTCTGAACGCAATTGCAGACAAAACTGACTGAACTTGGATGCAAAACAATCCGTTTTTTCCTGAACAGGCAACAGCCTGCCGGATCTCTCTGCATTCTGGCATGGCCGGAAGCTTAAGGCTGAGTTCACACGGGCGAGATTTCCGCGCGGGTGCAATGCAGTAGGTGAACGCATTGCACCTGCACTAAATCCTGACCCATTCATTTCAATGGGGCTGTGTATATGAGCGTTTTTTTTCATGCATCAGTTCTGCAATGCTTTAAAATCGCAGCCTGTTCTATTTTCTGCGTTTTTCACGCAGCCCTGGCTCCATAGAAGTGAATGGGGCTGCGTTAATAACGCATTGCATCTGCAAGCAAGTGCGGATGCAATGCGTTTTTCACTGATGGTTGCTAGGAGATGTTGTTTGTAAACCTTCAGTTTTTTATCACGCGCGTGAAAAACGCATCAAAACGCATTGCATCCGCGCGGAAAAAACTGAACAACTAAACGCAATTGCAGCCAAAACTGACTGAACTTGCTTGCAAAATGGTGCGAGTTTAACTGAACGCACCCTGAACGCATCCGGACCAAATCTGTCACGCTCGTGTGAACTCAGCCTAAAGGGGTTGTCTGATGGCATTAATCATGTAGAGAAAGTTAATACAAGGCACTTACTAATGTATTATGATTGTCCATATTGTCTACTTTGCTGGCTGGATTCATTTTTCATCACATTATACACTGCTCGTTTCCATGGTCACAGCCACGACTAAGCTCGCTCCTGCTGCCAGGCCACCAGAGAGGTCAACACTTTTTCCTAGTGTGCAAATACGGCCATCACTGCTGGATTGCAGGGTGGTCGTAACCATGGAAACGAGCAATGTATAGTGTGATGGAAAAATGAATCAAGCCAGCAAAGGAGACGATATGGACAATCACAATACATTAGTAAGTGCCTTGTATTAACTTTTCTCTACATGATAAATGCCACTTACTGAAGTGAGACAACCCCTTTAAACGGTCAGTTTAACTATAATGGGTACCGGCGGAGGTGAGGCAACAACTCTGCAAACATGTCCGTCCCTTCGCACTGCAAAAGATAGGACAAGTCTTGCGGATAATGGACCCATTGAAGTCCATGGGTCCACACCGCGATGCGGACTGCACACGTCCAGTCCCCATGTTTTGCAGCCCACGGTTTGTGGTCCACAACACAGGTATGGCGGCCTTTCGGTTGTGCGCAGGAGGCTTTAGTGACAGGGACTGAGCTGCACCTAGGCCATGTGGCTAATGAATGTCATGTCACTGACCTAGGAAGAAACTGGAGCGCTGCAACGTCTTCAAATCTCTGATCGGCAGGGGTGACAGGATTTGGAAGATGGGTCATCAATATTTTACTCCTGAAAAATCCTCTTATGGTCAGGGTTCAGGAATTCTAAAGCACAAACCACTCTTTATATCAGGCATGCTTAACCTGTGTCCCTTCAGCTGTTGCAAAACTACAACTCCCAGCATGTCCTGACATCCTATAGCTATCAGCCTACAGGAGGGCATGGTGGGAGTTGTGGTTTTACAACAGCTGGAGGGCCACAGGTTGAGCATCCCTGCTTTAGATGATTTACTTGTGTGATTTGGGTCACTGTTTTGTTGCATCTTCCAGTGTCTTCAGTTTTAGGTCATGGACTGCTGCCCTTCGATTCAGCTGAAAACTGTTTTAATACACCTTAAAATTCATTATTTCTCGAAAATAAGAAGGCATCCAGGACTGGAGACAGCAAAGCAGTCCCAAACCATGAAGCACCCTCTACAGTTAGGCCACTTGCACGCAAACTTTTTTTGTTTCCGTTCCGTTTTTTCTGTTCTGTATACTGAAAAAGTCATATGGTCGTGTGCAAGAGGCCTCAGGATGCAGTTTTGGTGTTGGTGTGCAGTGCTCTTTTTTTCTCCAAACATAGTATTGTTTATTTGTGCCAAAATGTTAAATTTTTGTCTCATCTTTCCATATATCATTTTCCCAGAAGCATTTTGATATACTAGAGATGGGCCACAATGGACAGCACTGGCATACTTTTCTGGCATGTTTTCCTTCCATGAACACCATTCTTGTTTGGTGTTTTTATTTTTTTTTGTGTAGTAGACATATGACTAAATGTTTTTGCTTGTTGTGCTGTTGGAGTGATTTTAACCTCTTCCTGACATCCGCCATACATGGTCTAAAGATGGCTTCCGCTCCTGAGATGAGCTGGTGCCATACCTGCGTGGTTTCCGGTGTTTCACAAATTAAACACCCGGGAATAACACCGATCGCAGACATTAAACTCCTCAGATGCCATGGTGAATTGTGACCATGGCATCTGAGGCTGCGCTTTCTGGGCTTGAACAGCTTCCCCGTGCGGTGGGGAAGCTGGTCTGCAATAACTACAATAGTCTCTGAAGAAACACATGCTATTACAATTGTAGTTCTTATAAAGGCCTGCAGGTGGCAAGGCTCCATAAGAACATAGCAAATTTGTCATTCATTGCATTGTAAGACATGAGCGATCTGAAGATCACATATTCAAGCTCCCTAAAAGGGCTTAAAAAAATATATAAAAAATAAAAAAGTTACAAAAAATAAAAAAAATTCAACTTGCCCTCCTTTTCCCCATCATAAAACAATCTAAGCAGCAAAAAAAAAGATCATAGGCATCACCACATCCTAAACTGCCCAAACTATTAAAATATAAACATATTTATCCCTACAGGGAACGCTGTAATGTAAAAAAATCTAAATGACCAATTTGGGGCTGGAAAAAAGACTGTGTGCGCATGTCTGTTCCGCATAAAAGATAGAACATTTCCTATTCTTCCGTTTTGCGGACAAGGACAGGTATTGTTACAATGGATCTGGATGCAACACTGACATCACTCGGATGTCATCCGTTTTTTTTTCAGATCTGTGTTTTGCGGACCGCAAAATACATACAGTCCTGTGCATGAGCCCTAAACCAAAGTTAGCTCCCTAAGGTGAGTTTTACATGTGCAGGATATAAGACATTTGAGGAGATGTGTAGCAGATTTGCAAAGATATGAGCATGCTGGAGTGTTTTATTTCCACAGCATATAAATGGCAAAATATTTTTAACCTTTTCTTTCATTCTGAACGAAACAACTGTAACAGCAATACACAACAAGGCCAGTTGATGGCAGTGTTAACCTAAAGTACTGTACGTAATGAAGCTTAACAATCCCTGTACTGATTAATTCCACAAACTGTGTCACAGGACTCACAAGGAGCCTGGACAGTAAGATGGGAAAATGCCCAACCTGTGGCAAGACGTATATGTATCTATGCCAGCTTTGGCCATGCATCTTTTGACACACAACCTGTAACACAAGTGCGATGTTTTTGGGAATGCCTTCAGCTGCCCCTGGTTGCTACAAGGCCACATGCATTCTCATACTGGTGAGAAGCCCTTCGTTGTGCCCACTGAGGTAAAGCCTTTGCCGACCAATATAACCTTCGGGCACACACGCAGACGCACTCGGCCTTCAAACACTACAAGTGCAAGCGGCGCGAAAAAACAAAAGTCGTATCCCAACAGCATTACGAGTCGGCTTGCTTTAAGGGCTCGCAGCATGAGTGCGATGTCCAAAGCAAAAGCCAGGTGCATACAATAAAACTGTACACGAGCAAACATGGCACAAACCACTGTGTCAAGAAAATTACTGTAGAATTAAATATACAGTTAGTATAAGTGTCCGTATTAGTGAATTTTAACCTGGAAGTGGACCCTTTTTAAAAGATCACTTTTATTAATTTTAATCTAAAAAGCATAAATGTAAACACCCTCTGATAACCGGGTGTCCAAAATAATAATAGGACAAGATGTTGCCCAGCTACCACCGTGAATTGGTGAAGGAAGGATAGATAACAAGATAATAAAGGTATATATAAATTCCCAGGGCGTTGGTAACTGTATATTGAGGTTGGGAATTGGGTGGAGAGTGGGGCACATGGATAGGGGTATTGGGGATGATTCTCTCCCTGTACCCGCCCTATAATAGTCCTCTGCCCAGGGATGAGCCCTGATGGTGGGATCACCCTGTCCCCGTACCTACCCTGTCTAGCCCTGTGTAGCCCTGTACAGTGGGAATTTATAGTATAGTTAGTATCAATGTTTTATCCCTTTATTTTAAATATAGCCCCGTATATGTGCTGCCGAAGCTTCGGCAGTACATATACGGGGCTATATTTAAAATAAAGGGATAAAACATTGACACTAACTACCCCTATCCATGTGCCCCACTCTCCACCCAATTCCCAACCTCAATATACAGTTACCAACGGTGGTAGCTGGGCAACATCTTGTCCTATTATTATTTTGGACACCCGGTTACCAGAGGGTGTTTACATTTATGCTTTTCAGATTAAAATTTATAAAAGCGATCTTTTAAAAAGGGTCCACAAACCACTGTGCCCTCTCGCTCTTCTCGATGGCACAAGGAAGGCACCAGAATCTGCAAAAACCAAAAAAAATAAAAAATCAGGGTACTTGCCATCTAACAGTGTTACTTTAGGTTACACTTCATAGTAAAATAGGTATGCGCTCCTCCCACTGGTTTTGCATGCAGGACTATATATTTCTGTATTTGTACATATAACATACAATAACAAATATTGATAAAAAATATACACATAAAAAATATATAGGAATAAAAATAATTTGGATATATTGGTATATAAAGTATAAATCCAAAATATATCACAGAATATCTGATATAGCAGTCTTGAAATTCTTAATAGACTTCCATTATTCAATCCATTTACATGTATGAGATTCTGTGTCCGTATACTGATGGATAAAAATCCAATATACAGTTCAAGTGTTGAGCAATCACACATGACCAGGTATGGTCAATTCATATCCAAGGTACCAATATGCTATACTGTACCAGCTCTGTATATAGTTGTCTGGATGTTATACCGATATATTCAGAGTTGGAGATGTAATCATAATTAATCCACAATTTCATTCCATGAGTGTATTGTAATACATAGATATATTTGTGCTAGTCTTTATGTTTAAGCTAATCTATATGCATCACTATGTTTGTACTTTGTCTGTATGTATCAATATTTAGATGGATATATAGGTATCGCAACCACAGCTGCACAGCATTTAACATTTAACACACGGGTTTTCTGTGACGTTTTTCTGCACTTTGTGGTTTTAATGATGTTTTTGGTGCATTTTTGGGGGGTGATATTGCCAGCACCAGATGTTAGTCGCCAACTAAAAATCCATATTTTATTTATATAATGAGTTGATGCATGAAGTATGCACTAGTATGCCATACCTTTTGGTTTGGAGAGATTTTTCCGACAAATAATGAGTTACTACTTTATCTGCTTGGTGTGAGTCCGTTTTTAATTTATTACATTATTAACTATGCAAATACAAAGTGGTGCATATCTATATTTATTGCAGATAAACTGCTAATTAAAAAAAACTGAAGTGAGGTGGCTCCACCGTCTGACTTAGGCTACTTTCACACTTGTGTTTCACGGATCCGTTTGAAATGCATTTCAAACGGATCTGTCAATAAAATGACTAAACGGAGACAAAGGGAAGCCATTCAGGCGGATCCGTTCAAACGTATCCGTCTGTATTGCGGATCCGTTTGTCACGTTCGTTTCCGTTTTGCCATCCGTTTAGCGGATCCGTTTTGGAATGAGTAGCATCTCTAGGTTCCATCTTCATGTATTCAGATCCCCAGGGTTGTCATGCTCCTATATTTCTCCAGGGCTATCTTGTTGAAACCACACCTTTCGGACTCTTGTACACGACTACATGCACTTAAACATGTATAGTGTTCGTTAGCGGGCCATATGTCCCTGATCGTCATTGATCATGCGTACAGAGCATCATGATGCTGACCATGTTGTGCCGCAAACTGGGCTATTGTCCCACACTCATATGATCTATTAGTGCAAGACTATATCACCGCGGTCAGCTCAACTTGCACAGAATCATTGTACACTATGATGCTGTGTACTCTCTTGCGCACGATCAATGCCACTACGGGACATATGGCCCGCTCACGGACCGTATGTCTCTGGTGGCATACAGTCGTGCGCAAGAGGCCTTAAAGGGGTTTTCTCATCTCATACAATGGTGGCATACCACTAAGATATGCCCACATTGTCTTATAGGTGCGGGTCCAACCGCTGGTACCCTCACATATATTGAGAACGGAGCCAAGAAAGTGGATGAGGTCACACTGCGCTGCCACCCTCCATTCATATCTATTGGAGAGGCGGGGATTAGCGCTTGGTGGTGGACGTACCACGAGAAATTTCTTGTCCTCCAGCAACAGTGCTCCCCGCTCCGTTCTTGATATAGGTGCGGGTCCTACCAATGTTACCCACACCTATCAGACAATGGGGGCATATTCAAGTGAAATCCCCCCATTGTCTATGTGAATACCCCTTTAAAAACTGTATGTCCCTTGCTTGTCCTTTGTGATGATCACACTAGTTATATTAGAGCATCATCGGGAAATCATTAAACGGTAAAATTACAACTTATTAATGAATTCCTGATGATGCTGACGGACCGTGACTCCCACAAGGGCTCATATGAAAGGGCACAAGATTGAACAATGAACAAGCATTTGCTTGTTTATGTGCCAATCATAGGGTCTACGATCAATAAAGAGCCAAAAGATAGCTCATTATTGATGGACATGTTAATGGTTCTGATAACATTGGCACTAAGGTTGTTTTGAAATAAAAATTACCAAGGGCTTTACAAGAAACGCACAGTAGTGAGACTAGGGTAGTTTTAATTTCAACACAGCTGTAGTGCCAAGATTACCCTGTACAGGACAATAAAAACACAGACACGGTGCAGTAAACTATAAATTTATTTTTCTTTTTTAAGCAATAAAAAAATAAAAAAAATAAACATATTTTTTTTTTTTACAATTGTTCAAAATGGGGAGAGGAGGTGGACTGTTGTGGGCTTGATGGTCTGGGGCTGGTAATGGTAGTCCCCCTGTCCTGGCGATCTACTGAGATTAAACTACGGGTCACAGGAAAGGATGCAGGGCGTAATTGTGGGGTGTGGAGAGAGGAAGGGTCTGAGGAGGAGGGGACCCGAGCATGTGTAGAGGTGGAGGGAGTTTGAAAAGAAGTAGTAGGAAAATACTGGGCAGGAGAAGAATAACAAACAAAAGGTAACACATGCTCGGGGGGGTTGGAAGGGAAAGGTTGGCGGTACTGGCCACTGGGGTGGGATGGGGGGTAGGGGTGGGATGGGGGTGGGGGGGTTGGGGGCGGTGCATAATTTCCCGTGACCCGGTCTCTATAGCATGATCTTAAACTCATGCAACTGCTCGGGCGTCATTGAGTCGATCAAACTGATTATGCTTAGCCCATAATGGTAGTTTGGGCTGCGTTGAAATGCCGACTCTGCCCCCTCCCAGCAGCGAATCAAGTCAGCACTAAACTCCTTCTGATGTTCGGCAAAACCTTCTAGAGCGTCGGAAACGACCTCTACAAGGTTCGCATAATCGGTTCGATTTGGCCTACCGGATCTCTGCCCGCTCACCAGGGCTCTCAAATTTTGACGAAAACCGAAGAGCATCTGTTGAGCGGAGGGATCCGGTAGGGGACCCGGATTATCCTGAGCCGATACAGGAGGGCTGGCGCTGGCGATCTGTTCCGGTTCCGCCTCAGGAGGTTGTTCAGGCTCCCGACTGCTGCTGGTACTTCTGTAGGAAAAAAATAAGGAAAGTTAGGAATTGTTCTTTAACCACCTCCGGACCGCCTAACGCAGATGTGCGGTCCGGAGGTGGCAGCGCTGCACACAGTCACGCATATACGCGTCATCTCGCGAGACGCGAGATGACGCGAGTATGCGCAGTTCACGCCGGCATTTCGTCGAGAAGTATTTCGTCAGCAACCTGCCAGCCAATGATCGTGGCTGGCAGGTTGCTGATTTTTAAAAAAGCCAATCAAAGTGCCAGATATCAGATCATATTAGTAAATATGATCTGATATATGGCTGCCTGCTCCTCTGCTGGTTCTTTTCGTCGGTTGGATCCAGCAGAGGAGCAGGCTTCACAGTGAGTACACCAAACACTACACTTTAGCCCCTGATCACCCCCCTGAACCCCAATTAACCCTTTGATCACCCCTTTGATCACCCCTGTCAATCACAAGTGAAAAGAAAAAAGTGATCAGTGCAAACTGTCACTTTTTTTTTTCACTGTTATTGACCGTTAGGTTTTAGGTATAGTTTAGGTCCCTTGGTTAGGTAGTTAGCGATCAGTTAGCGCCCAGCCCACCGCACCGCAGTCCGTTATTCGCTGATTAGCGTATCGCTAATCAGCATTTGTACTTTTATAGTATCTGGAAGTGATCAAAACTGATCACGGTCAGATCTATAATAGTACTTGTGGTAGGGGCTGAGGTGTACATTGGCGTGGAGTCGGGAGGGATGCCTATCACCCTCCAAGAACTATCTGGCTGAACTGTGCCTGGAGCCAGTGCGGGGTAGGCCTGGATAAGTGGGCCACCCAAGAGAGTGGAATGAAAGAAAGAAGGGTCGGGAGGGTGGGGCATGAAGCAGCCGTCCTCCAGGTGAGGACGCGTGGGGAACATATAGTCAGCAGCCCCTCCCACAAATGCAGGCTGTAACCAGCCTTAATACTTGTGGTAGGGGCTGAGGTGTACATTGGCGTGGAGTCGGGAGGGATGCCTATCACCCTCCAAGAACTATCTGGCTGAACTGTGCCTGGAGCCAGTGCGGGGTAGGCCTGGATAAGTGGGCAAGAAGACTACCCACGCTGTAGGAGGGAAATAGTTAATTGAACCGACCGCCACGGGAGGTAACAAGGGCACAAGTGATTCAGGCCGGAGCTGGGCTGTTAAATGACCTGAGCGAACCGGGAAGGCAGTGGGTAGTTAGTGACGTGACGGTCCAGGTGACGGCGGAAGAGCAAGCTGAGCGAACCGGGAAGGCAGTGGGTAGTTAGTGACGTGACGGTCCAGGTGACGGCGGAAGAGCAAGCTGGGCGATCCAGGATGTGAGAGGCAACATGGGCCTGGGCGATCCAGAATGACAGAGACAGAGCGGGCCTGGGCGATCCAGAATGACAGAGACAGAGCGGGCCTGGGCGATCCAGAATGACAGAGACAGAGCGAGCCTGGGCGAGCCGAGCGAGCCTGGGCGATCCAGGGAGACTGGAGCCGAGCGAGCCTGGGCGATCCAGAATGACAGAGACAGAGCGAGCCTGGGCGATCCAGGGAGACTGGAGCCGAGCGAGCCTGGGCGATCCAGGGAGACTGGAGCCGAGCGAGCCTGGGCGATCCAGGGAGACTGGAGCCGAGCGAGCCTGGGCGATCCAGGGAGACTGGAGCCGAGCGAGCCTGGGCGATCCAGGGAGACTGGAGCCGAGCGAGCCTGGGCGATCCAGGGAGACTGGAGCCGAGCGAGCCTGGGCGATCCAGGGAGACTGGAGCCGAGCGAGCCTGGGCGATCCAGGGAGACTGGAGCCGAGCGAGCCTGGGCGATCCAGGGAGACTGGAGCCGAGCGAGCCTGGGCGATCCAGGGAGACTGGAGCCGAGCGAGCCTGGGCGATCCAGGGAGACTGGAGCCGAGCGAGCCTGGGCGATCCAGGGAGACTGGAGCCGAGCGAGCCTGGGCGATCCAGGGAGACTGGAGCCGAGCGAGCCTGGGCGATCCAGGGAGACTGGAGCCGAGCGAGCCTGGGCGATCCAGGAGACTGGAGCCGAGCGAGCCTGGGCGATCCAGGGAGACTGGAGCCGAGCGAGCCTGGGCGATCCAGGGAGACTGGAGCCGAGCGAGCCTGGGCGATCCAGGGAGACTGGAGCCGAGCGAGCCTGGGCGATCCAGATCCGGAGCAGCGAGCTGGGCGATCCAGGGAGACTGGAGCCGAGCGAGCCTGGGCGATCCAGGGAGACTGGAGCCGAGCGAGCCTGGGCGATCCAGGGAGACTGGAGCCGAGCGAGCCTGGGCGATCCAGGGAGACTGGAGCCGAGCGAGCCTGGGCGATCCAGGGCGACTGGAGCCGAGCGAGCCTGGGCGATCCAGGGAGACTGGAGCGAGCGAGCCTGGGCGATCCAGGGCCGACTGGAGCCGAGCGAGGCCTGGGCGATCCAGGGCGACTGGAGCCGAGCGAGCCTGGGCGATCCAGGGCGACTGGAGCCGAGCGAGCCTGGGCGATCCAGGTGAGACTGGAGCCGAGCGAGGCCGAGCCTGGGCGATCCAGGAGACGGAGCCTGGAGCCGAGCGAGCCTGGGCGATCCAGGGCGACTGAGCGAGCGAGCCTGGGCGATCCAGGGCGCTGGAGCGAGCGAGCCTGGGCGATCCAGGGCGACTGGAGCCGAGCGAGCCTGGGCGATTACAGGGCGACTGGAGCCGAGCGAGCCTGGGCGATCCAGGGCGACTGGAGCCGAGCGAGCCTGGGCGATCCAGGGCGACTGGAGCCGAGCGAGCCTGGGCGATCCAGGGCGACTGGAGCCGAGCGAGCCTGGGCGATCCAGGGCGACTGGAGCCGAGCGAGCCTGGGCGATCCAGGGCGACGAGCCGAGCGAAGCCTGGGCGATCCAGGGCGACTGGAGCCGAGCGAGCCTGGGCGATCCAGGGCGACTGGAGCCGAGCGAGCCTGGGCGATCCAGGGCGACTGGAGCCGAGCGAGCCTGGGCGATTCCAGGGCGACTGGAGCCGAGCGAGCCTGGGCGATCCAGGGCGACTGGAGCCGAGCGAGCCTGGGCGATCCAGGGCGACTGGAGCCGAGCGAGCCTGGGCGATCCAGGGCGACTGGAGCCGAGCGAGCCTGGGCGATCCAGGGCGACTGGAGCCGAGCGAGCCTGGGCGATCCAGGGCGACTGGAGCCGAGCGAGCCTGGGCGATCCAGGGCGACTGGAGCCGAGCGGAGCCTGGGCGATCCAGGGCGACTGGAGCCGAGCGAGCCTGGGCGATCCAGGGCGACTGGAGCCGAGCGAGCCTGGGCGATCCAGGGCGACTGGAGCCGAGCGAGCCTGGGCGATCCAGGGCGACTGGAGCCGAGCGAGCCTGGGCGATCCAGGCGGACTGGAGCCGAGCGAGGCCTGGGCGATCCAGGGCGACTGGAGGGGCCGAGCGAGCCTGGGCGATCCAGGGCGACTGGAGCCGAGCGAGCCTGGGCGATCCAGGGCGACTGGAGCAGAGCGAGCCTGGGCGATCCAGGGCGACTGGAGCGAGCGAGCCTGGGCGATCCAGGGCGACTGGAGCGAGCGAGCCTGGGCGATCCAGGGCGACTGGAGCGAGCGAGCCTGGGCGATCCAGGGCGACTGGAGCGAGCGAGCCTGGGCGATCCAGGGACTGGAGAGAGCGAGCCTGGGCGATCCAGGACGAGGAGCAGAGCGAGCCTGGGCGATCCAGGGCGAGGAGCGAGCGAGCCTGGGCGATCCAGGAGACGGAGCGAGCGAGCCTGGGCGATCCAGGGCGAGGAGCAGAGCGAGCCTGGGCGATCCAGGGCGACAGGAGCAGAGCGAGCCTGGGCGATCCAGGCGACTGGAGCAGAGCGAGCCTGGGCGATCCAGGGCGAAGGAGCGAGCGAGCCTGGGCGATCCAGGGCGACTGGAGCAGAGCGAGCCTGGGCGATCCAGGCGAGGGCGAATGGAGCCGAGCGCAGCCTGGGCGATCCAGGGCGAATGGAGCCGATGGGCCTGGGCGATCCAGGGCGACAGGAGCAGCGAAGCATGGGCGATCCAGGGCGACGGAGCAGAGCGAGCCGGGCGCTCCAGGGCGACAGGAGCAGAGCGAGCATGGGCGATGAGCGAGAATGGCGATCCAGGGCGACAGGAGCAGAGCGCCTGGGCGATCCAGGACGACAGGAAGCAGAGCGAGCCTGGGCGATCCAGGACGACAGGAGCAGAGCGAGCCTGGGGCCGATCCAGGACGACAGGAGCAGAGCGAGCCTGGGCGATCCAGGACGACAGGAGCAGAGCGAGCCTGGGCGATCCAGGACGACAGGAGCAGAGAGAGCCTGGGCGATCCAGGACGCAGGAGCAGAGAGAGCCTGGGTGATCCAGGACGACAGGGAAGACAGACAAAAGGCGTATACCTGATACCTGAAGAATTCGGGAAGCTGATGAGCCGCTACTTCTGATCGGGAGGGCTGAATAAACGACAGCACCGCAGCCCTGTTTGTTATAGAAAAGATTGCCCAAAATGGAACATTAGGAAACCGGAAAAATGGCACAGTAACAGAAACCCCACGACTAAAACGACATCCATGGAGTTAGCTACCCCGGAGGGGATAACCTGTGTTACATCTGGTAGTAGCAGTGGAAGGTGCAGTTTCTGGTTCCAGTCGAGGAGGCAGAGAGCGATTGTGCAGCGATTAAAGGGCAGTTGTGGGAATAGGGGTCCACTGGAGGTTCGAACTTACTTAACCTGGGCCAGCGGTAGCCTAGACGATGGGAACCAGAATCGCAGTTCCAGAGCCCTGCAGCAGCGTCCGCAAGGCAGCACCTTAATGATCACACCGGCGTCTGGTCTCTCCGCTGCGTTCCTGAAGCTTCTTTTCTCTTTTTTTTTTTTTTTTTTTTTTTCGAAATGGAGAAACAGACCGGCCAGCCCCGTGCCTGCTAACCACGGCTTCTCGGCTGGAATGTACTGCAAAATAAACGAAAAAATAGAAACAATACATGCAATTATACCTGATTACAGTTGTAGATACCCCCAGGTCCGGTGTACTAAAGAAGAACTTGTACCAGTTGGCTTTGATATAATCATTATTCTTAAACATCGCTTTAGGAGAGCAGGGAAGAGAAAGAGGATGCGGGACCGGAGGACCGGGCGGGGAGCAAGGAAGGATGGCAGAGGCAGTGTGGGCCTGGGTGATCCAGGATGACAGAGACAGGAACGAGCCTGGGCGATCCAGGATGACAGAGGCAGGAACGAGCCTGGGCGATCCAGGATGACAGAGGCAGGAACGAGCCTGGACGATCCAGGATGACAGAGGCAGAACGAGCCTGGGCGATCCAGGAAGACTACGGATGATGTGTGCGAGCGAGATAAGAAGCAAGGAAAACAGACCCAAGTATAGACAACAAGCAATAATCAGCACCTAGGTGTAACACGGCGGTGCCACACGCATGTGCCCAGGAGGGCCGCACGGGACAGCCGTGCCAAACCTGAGCATGCGAGGACGGCACTACAATGGTGCCCGACGCATGCGCCCAGGAGGGCGGCAGACACGGCCGCCAGACACGGCACTAGATACGCACAGGACTCGCACGCTGCCCTAGCTGTGATCACTGGAGAGGATACGTGGCATTGCAGGCTCCGCTATGTAGTGCTGGATTTTACCGAGGTGGAGGACGCTGGCATTGTCTATAAAGGACCGGCAATCGGCTGCTAGAAGTAACATCACATGTGATCGGTGCTGTTCAGGTGGTAAATGTCCAGGCCTCTCTAAAATTACATATTCCTTATATACACAGATTACATATGTACATCTATAAAGAGCCATCATTTGGTATTCACATAATAAATTTACACTGGTGGAGGAAACAGGGAGGTCCCCCACTGCTGGTTTATAGTCATTGTGCACGCTCTGTAATGCCGCAACTGCAAACGAAAGCCAAATGTCGCTGCAAGTGGTCAGCGCTGAAGTGCAAGTAACCGAGGACGACAGATGCATTGTAACCGAATATTGGGAGTTGTCCCGTTTCCCGTTAATAAAGCTCAATTAATGCATAATAAAAGTTCGGCAACTTTCTAACAAGACTGTGTATTAGTAATCATTCAAGATCGCTGCTTGCATCCTTTAGCTGAAAACCCATCCTAACCTGGTCCTGCTCCTATGGCCGATGGGTCTGAATCAATATATCAGTGTAGGTTAGGCCCCGTTCACACCGAGGGCCCGGGCCCGGCCGGATTCCGGCGTGCGCTCCAAGCTGGAACGCACGCCGATCACGTGACCGGAAGCCCAGGCCCGGCCGAGAAGCTCCGCCGGAACGCACGCCGGCCTGGGACAGCGCCCAAGCCAGGATGGGAGAGACCCAGAGGAGGGGGCAGCCCGCAGGCCGGACCCTACCCGTCCCGCCGACGCGTGAGGGAGGCGAAGCGCTCGGGTCCAGAGTGCAAGGAGCACGTGACCGCCGCTCGGAGGAGCCCCGGAAGTGACGCGCTGCGACCGGAAGTGACGGGACGGATCGAGGAAGCTGCATGAAGCAGACGTCCTCCAGGTGAGGACGCGTGGGGAACATAGTCAGCAGCCCCTCCCACAAATGCAGGCTGTAACCAGCCTTAATACTAGTGTCACTTTAGTTCGCCCTCCACCCAAAACGCAGTGTTTGCCCGATCAGGCCTGATCAGTCGCCCACACGTGCGTTCGCCCACACCCGCCCCACCGCAAATTTTTTTTTTGATCACTGCACATTCACTTTACACACACTGCGGCGATAAAAAAATCAGTTTTGATATTTTTTATCAACCGCAGCGGCCTCCGCAATTTAGTTGCCCACATGTCTAACAGGGGGTATTCTTCTGAAGAGGCCTACAGGCTTCTGACCCAGTCGGATGAGGAGTGGGAACCCTCATCTGATGAATCCAGCGGGTCAGAATACGAACCTGTAGAAAGCAGTGGCTCTCTGACCCAAAGTTCGGACGAGGAGGTTGAGGTCCCTGATACCACCAGGCGTACCCGGCCCCGTGTCGCTAGACCGCAGGTTGCGCAGGATCCGCTTCAAGAGCAGCAGAGTGGGGCTGGTGCTGTCGGATTACGTGGTGAGGCATACACCAGCAGCCCAGCCCTCCCTGGACCTAGTACCAGCACTGCCGTACAACCTGGTGAAGTAGCGAGCACCAGAAGGGCAGTTGAAGCTGGTACGGTGGCACGTGCAGTAGTGACCCCGTCGCAGCCACCGCAAAGACGTGCCCGTAGAGCCCCTAGAATCCCAGAGGTGCTGGCAAACCCTGATTGGCAGTCCCCAACTTCAGCCGCACCTGTAGTTTTCCCTTTCACTGCCCAGTCTGGAGTTCGGGTTGAGACAGCTCAGATCGGTTCGGCCCTGGGATTTTTTGAGCTGTTCTTGACTGCGGAGCTTTTAGACATAGTTGTGGCCGAAACAAACAGGTATGCCACACAATTTATCACCGCTAACCCGGGAAGCTTTTATGCCCAGCCTTTCCGGTGGAAACCAGTCCAAGTTTCCGAACTTAAAACTTTTCTGGGCCTCCTCCTCAACATGGGCCTGACAAAAAAGCATGAATTGCGGTCATATTGGTCCACGAACCCGATTCATCACATGCCCATGTTCTCTGCTGCCATGTCCAGGGCACGTTTTGAGGCCATCCTGCGGTTCCTGCACTTTAGTGACAACACCGCCTCCCGTCCCAGGGGCCACCCTGCTTTTGACCGGCTCCACAAAATTCGGCCCCTCATAGACCATTTCAACCAGAAATTTGCAGATATTTATACCCCAGAGCAAAACATCTGCATAGACGAGTCCCTGATACATTTTACCGGGCGCCTTGGCTTCAAACAATACATCCCAAGCAAGCGCGCCCTGGTATGGGGTCAAATTGTATAAGCTCTGTGAAAGGGCCACAGGCTATACCCACAAATTTCGTGTCTATGAGGGAAAAGATCAGACCCTGGAGCCGGTCGGTTGCCCTGACTACCTGGGGAGCAGTGGGAAGACAGTTTGGGACTTGGTGTCACCCTTATTCGGCAAGGGGTACCATCTTTATGTGGACAATTTTTACACAAGTGTGGCCCTCTTTAGGCATTTGTTTCTAGAACGGATTGGCGCCTGTGGTACCGCGCGAACTAGTCGCGCGGGCTTCCCCCAACGGCTCGTTACCACCCGTCTTGCAAGGGGGCAGAGGGCCGCACTGTGTAACGAAGAACTGCTCGCGGTGAAATGGAGAGACTAAGCGTGACGTTTACATGCTCTCCTCCATTCACGCAGACACGACAATCCAAATTGAGCGAGCAACCCGTGTCATTGAAAAGCCCCTCTCAGTCCACGACTATAACCTCCACATGGGAGGGGTGGACTTCAATGACCAGATGTTGTCTCCGTATTTAGTTTCCCGACGCACCAGACGCTGGTATAAGAAGGTGTCTGTATATTTAATTCAATTGGCTCTGTACAATAGTTTTGTTCTCTACAGTAAGGCTGGGAGAACTGGATCCTTCCTCAAATTTCAGGAAGAGATCATCGAGAACCTCCTGTATCCAGGAGGTTCCGTGGCCCCAACCACCAGTGTAGTTAGCCGTCTACACGAGCGACATTTCCCCAATGTCGTTCCTGGTACCTCAACCCAACAGTCACCCCGAAAAAGATGTTGTGTCTGTAGCAGGAGTGGAATAAGGCGTGACACCCGCTATTTCTGTCCTGACTGTCCGGACCACCCTGCCCTATGCTTTGGAGAGTGTTTCCGGAAGTACCACTCACAGGTACACTATTAGCATAGGGATTATCTCACCAGGACAGGCACACAGGGCTATTAGGGCCCATTCACTCACTGCTGCTGCAAACGTCTCCTTTCACAAGGGACAAAGTGCATAACGCACTTCGCCACATCTTTGGGCGATTTGCGCTTTGCACATTGACCCATGGGGAAGGAGAGGTTTGTTCTATAAAGGTAAAAAAACAAAAAAACAAAAAAAAAAAACACACCAGTAAGCAAACACGTTAATGTTCAGTTAAAAAAGTTAACGTTTATATGTTCTGTTGCAAAGTTAATAAAATTATTGCGTTGCGGCCTGGTTTTTTCTTTTTTTTTTCTTTTTCTTTTTTTACCTTACAGGTGGACCAACCGATCGACTAGCTGCAGCACCGATGTGCATTCTGACAGAAGCATTGCGCTGCTGTCAGATTACACGCAAGTCGGTGTATGCGGCGCTGCAAGACGGGATTTTCTCCTCTGCAGTGACAGATACGTTTGCCAAGGCATACGAGCTGAGGAGGAGGCGGCGTTCCTATGCTTTGGCAAACACTTTGTATATATGTATATATATATATATATATATATATATATATATATATATATATATATATATATATATATATATATATATATATATATAAAAAATAAAAAAATCCCGGCAATGATTTATTCATCCACATCGATTGATGTGAATGGAGAAATCTGGTTTGCCAGGGCATACGAGCTAAGTGGGTATGGATGTAGGGCGGAGCTCCTATGTCCTGGCAGACGCCTTTCCCCTCCATTTTTTTTTTTTGGCAGAGATTTTTTCATCCACATTGATCGATGCGAATGAAGAAATCTGTGCCGTTCATTTTTTCTTTCAGCCCAGAGGCTGAACGGAAAAAAAAAATCTCATTACCTGTATGCTCAATATAAGGAGAATAGCAGAAACTCCTAATGCTGGCCATACATGTAATGATTGCGGAGACCCTCAAATGCCAGGGCAGTACAAACACCCCACAACTGACCCCATTTTGGAAATAAGACACCCCAAGGTATTTGCTGAGGGGCATATTGAGTCCATGAAAGATTTAAATTTTTGTCCTAAGTTAGCGGAAAGTGAGACTTTGTGAGAAAAAAAAAAAAAAAAAAAAAAAAAATCAATTTCCGCTAACTTATGCAAAAAAAAAAAATTTCTATGAACTTGCCAGGCCCCTCATTGGATACCTTGGGGTGTCTTCTTTCCAAAGTGGGGTCACATGTGGGGTATTTATACTGCCCTGGCTTTTTAGGGGCCCTAAAGCATGAGAAGAAGTCTGGGATCCAAATGTCTAAAAATGCCCTCCTAAAAGGAATTTGGGCCCCTTTGCGCATCTAGGCTGCAAAAAAGTGTCACACATCTGGTATCGCCGTACTCAGGAGAAGTTGGGCAATGTGTTTTGGGGTGTCATTTTACATATACCCATGCTGGGTGAGATAAACATCTTGATCAAATGCCAACTTTGTATAAAAAAAATTGGAAAAGTTGTCTTTTGCCAGGATATTTCTCTCACCCAGCATGGGTATATGTAAAATGACACCCCAAAACACATTCCCCAACTTCTCCTGAGTACGGCGATACCAGATGTGTGACATTTTTTTGCAGACAAGGTGGGCAAAGGGGCACATATTCCAAAGTGCACCTTTCGGATTTTGCAGGCCATTTTTTTTACACATTTTGATTGCAAAATACTTCTCACACATTTGGGCCCCTAAATTGCCAGGGCAGTATAACTACCCCACAAGTGACCCCATTTTGGAAAGAAGACACCCCAAGGTATTCCGTGAGGGGCATGGCGAGTTCCTAGAATTTTTTATTTTTTGTCGCAAGTTAGTGGAATATGAGACTTTGTAAGGAAAAAAGAGAAAAAAAAAAAATCATCATTTTCCGCTAACTTGTGACAAAAAATAAATAAATTCTAGGAACTCGCAGTGCCCCTCACGGAATACCTTGGGGTGTCTTATTTCCAAAATGGGGTCACTTGTGGCGTAGTTATACTGCCCTGGCAATTTAGGGGCCCAAATGTGTGAGAAGTACCTTGCAATCAAAATGTGTAAAAAATGGCCTGCAAAATCCGAAAGGTGCACTTTGGAATATGTGCCCCTTTGCCCACCTTGGCAGCAAAAAAGTGCGACACATCTGGTATCGCCGTACTCAGGAGAAGTTGGGGAATGTGTTTCGGGGTGTCATTTTACATATACCCATGCTGGGTGAGAAAAATATCTTGGTCAAATGCCAACTTTGTATAAAAAAATGGGAAAAGTTGTCTTTTGCCAAGATATTTCTCTCACCCAGCATGGGTATATGTAAAATGACACCCCAAAACACATTCCCCAACTTCTCCTGAGTACGGCGATACCAGATGTGTGACACTTTTTTGCTGCCAAGGTGGGCAAAGGGGCACATATTCCAAAGTGCACCTTTCGGATTTCACTGGTCATTTTTTACACATTTTGATTGCAAAGTTCTTCTCACACATTTGGGCCCCTAAATTGCCAGGGCAGTATAACTACCCCACAAGTGACCCCATTTTGGAAAGAAGACACCCCAAGGTATTCTGTGAGGGGCATGGTGAGTTCCTAGATTTTTTTATTTTTTGTCGCAAGTTAGTGGAATATGAGACTTTGTAAGAAAAAAATAAAAAAATAAATCATCATCATTTTCCGCTAACTTGTGACAAAAAATAAAAAGTTCTATGAACTCACTATGCCCATCAGCGAATACCTTAGGGTGTCTACTTTCCGAAATGGGGTCATTTGTGGGGGTTTTCTACTGTTTGGGCATTGTAGAACCTCAGGAATCATGACAGGTGCTCAGAAAGTCAGAGCTGTTTCAAAAAGCGGAAATTCACATTTTTGTACCATAGTTTGTAAATGCTATAACTTTTACCCAAACCATTTTTTTTTTGCCCAAACATTTTTTTTTTATCAAGACATGTAGAACAATAAATTTGGCGAAAAATTTATATATGGATGTCGTTTTTTTTTGCAAAATTTTACAGCTGAAAGTGAAAAATGTCATTTTTTTGCAAAAAAATCGTTACATTTTGATTAATAACAAAAAAAGTAAAAATGCCAGCAGCAATGAAATACCACCAAATGAAAGCTCTATTAGTGAGAAGAAAAGGAGGTAAAATTCATTTGTATGGTAAGTTGCATGACCGAGCGATAAACGGTGAAAGTAGTGTAGTGCCGAAGTGTAAAAAGTGCTCTGGTCATGAAGGGGGTTTCACCTAGCGGGGCTGAAGTGGTTAAATAAAATGTCCATATTCTATGCTATGTCTACCGTATACCATAGGGGGCTGGCCAAAACAGGGGAGCCAAAGACTCTGCTGACTCAGACAGCCCCTTACACTCAGACGGAGGGAACAGTTGTCCCTCTGACTGTAGGGGGCTGGCAAAACAGGGGAGCCAAGGGAGCCCCTTTACAATTTTTTCTTTTTTAACAGTTGTTAAAAATATTTACCTTCTTGGTGCCATCGCCTTTCGTAGGAAACCCAGGGCCGCCGTATGGATGTATGGGATCCCTGAGGCTCCTCCGGAGCCACCTAGGGCCTGAACCTCCTTGTTAAAATCCCTCCTGAAGCGGTCCCGGATAGATCGCCAACGCGTTGTAACCAGTTTGACTATAGAAAAAAAAAACATAAAAAATAAAATCAGCATGATGTAAGGAAAAGAACAATATACATTTATTTTTTTACTTACCATATTTCTCCTGAGCCGCCGCATTTAGATCCCCCCAGGTCTCAAAAATTTGCGCACAGATGTCCCTCCAGAGCCGCTGGGCCCGATGATGATCAGCGTGGTGGCGGTTGGAGTGGTCCCATAATGATGGACGCGCATCCACCGGTTGGATGAGGAGCAGGTTATCTATGGTAGGAACCCCGAACTCCTCATCTTCCCTGGTGGAGCCTCTGGAACCCTGAAAAAAAGGAAATACAAAATTAAATGTAAATCCTAATACAAAATGCAAATTAAAACTACTTAATTCAAGACTTACACGTCTACGACCGCCACGCTCATTCCCGCGGACTCTGGAGGCGACTGGAGGATCCTCGCTGGCGGCTCTAGGTGCAGATTGCTGAAACAAAAACAAAAAATGTTTTACAGAATGTATTTTAATAATAAAATTAATTACAGTACAGACCAAAAGTTTGGACACACCTTCTCATTCAAAGAGTTTTATTTTTTTCATGACTATGAAAATTGTAGATTCACACTGAAGGCATCAAAACTATGAATTAACACATGTGGAATTATATACATAACAAAAAAGTGTGAAACAACTGAAAATATGTCATATTCTAGGTTCTTCAAAGTAGCCACCTTTTGCTTTGATTACTGCTTTGCACACTCTTGGCATTCTCTTGATGAGCTTCAAGAGGTAGTCACCTGAAATGGTTTTCACTTCACAGGTGTGCCCTGTCAGGTTTAATAAGTGGGATTTCTTGCCTTCTAAATGGGGTTGGGACCATCAGTTGCGTTGTGGAGAAGTCAGGTGGATACACAGCTGATAGTCCTACTGAATAGACTGTTAGAATTTGTATTATGGCAAGAAAAAAGCAGCTAAGTAAAGAAAAACGAGTGGCCATCATTACTTTAAGAAATGAAGGTCAGTCAGTCCGAAAAATTGGGAAAACTTTGAAAGTGTCCCCAAGTGCAGTCACAAAAACCATCAAGCGCTACAAAGAAACTGGCTCACATGCGGACCGCCCCAGGAAAGGAAGACCAAGAGTCACCTCTGCTGCAGAGGATAAGTTCATCCGAGTCACCAGCCTCAAGTCACCAGACCAGGTCAATGCCACACAGAGTTCTAGCAGCAGACACATCTCTAGAACAACTGTTAAGAGGAGACTGTGAATCAGGCCTTCATGGTAGAATATCTGCTAGGAAACCACTGCTAAGGACAGGCAACAAGCAGAAGAGACTTATTTGGGCTAAAGAACACAAGGAATGGACATTAGACCAGTGGAAATCTGTGCTTTGGTCTGATGAGTCCAAATTTGAGATCTTTGGTTCCAACCACCGTGTCTTTGTGCAACGCAGAAAAGGTGAACGGATGGACTCTACATGCCTGGTTCCCACCATGAATATATGACACTCTGAGGTCCCCCCTTGCATCCCCCCTCCCCATTGAAAAGCAATTAAGGTGTTTGCTTAACACATTTAGTTTAGATAACATGTCTCATAAAGCATGTGTGTCAACTCTACTACATCTGTAGCTATGGGTAAATTCATGGTTCACTGTGTTAATAAACAGCCTGTTTAAAAACGCACTGCATAACCACATATGTTATGCTTTTTAAATAAAAAAAAATGTTTCAAAAACTGTCCCTTATTGGTATTTAAACACACACAGCGTTATTGGAAAAAAACTGTGTCTTGTTCTCAACAAAAACCACTGAGTAATGAGAAAATATGATTGATAATGTATCTAAAAATCTATAAGAATTCACTGCCTGTATAGATACTAAAATTGAAAATAAAAAATATTTATTATTGATTGTTAAATATTAAGAACTTTATGATGGGCAAGTGCCCTTGTATCACAGGCTCTAACCTCTAAACAGTTGAGTCCCTAAATTTTTATAGGATGGACTACATGGTATTTACAACAATACAATCAGTGCATTGTTGTGAGTTTAGAGGTATAGGTAAATAGGGCTTTGTGCAATTTCCCAACACCAGGGAACATTGCGTTCATTCCCCAGGTGTTTTATTATTCATTATCTTTATACAATGTGTGTTGACAGCTAGCACATTGCATCAGCTTCTATTCTGGTTATTCAGCAAATTCGATTCATAGTGTTGCCTAGTCATATCTGAAGCTCCTGATGATCTGGTGCCTACCAGAGAAACGGGTTGAGCATTATAGATATATTGCTTAAGTTCCATACACACATTTTTGAATGTATCTATCCTGGGCAATAGATCATAATCACCATCAGGGATCCACTACCCCACCAACTCTGGTGAATGTGCAAGAATTTAAATACACAAGATCTAGGCCCAGTACCTATTTTCCTATACCTCTAAACTCACAACAATACATTGATTGTATTGTTTAAATACCATGTAGTCCCTCTTATAAAAATTCAGGGACTCAACTGTTTAGAGGTTAGAACCTGTGATACAAGGGCACTTGCCCATCATAAAGTTCTTAATATTTAGCAATCAATAATAAATATTTTTTATTTTTGTATCTATACAGGCAGTGAATTCTTGTTCTCAACAAAAAGTCCTAAAATTATGCCATAAAACAGTGGTCCCCAACCACCGGGGTGTGGAACAGTGTTGGGCTGCGGTCCATCTGGTATTTGTCCGTGGAAAATGCTGCAGTTGAACGGAGGGGACAGGAACTCTTGTTTTCTCTGCCCCACTGTTAAGCCTTATAGGCTGAAGGCTGCCCCCCTGGAGAGGGGCTATATTTAAAGGGACCACTACTTAGGGGGCAGTAAAGATGCCACTACTCTGGGGGCACTGTGTTTTAAGAGGCCACTACTGGAGGGTACTTTTACATAAAAAGGACACTACTGGGGGGTATTTTATATGAAGAGGACACTAATGGGGGGCATAAAAGGAGGCAAATAGGTGTTTTCAATTATGCTGAAACAAGTTGTGGTCAAAAGACATCATCTGTGCAGGACTGAGAAAAGAACGAAAGAGAACGATTCCAGCCAGAGGAGACATCACCAGTAGTTCACTGAGTAGGGACCTAAATAAGAATTCACACCCTATACGATGAGATAATGATAACCTATCTTAAGGATAGGTTACCATTATCATTTCCTGGAAAACCCCTTTAATGGGAGCATATGTTTGCCTGTGTATGTATATATAAAATATAATGTATTTATATTACACTACTCACAAAAAGTTTGGGATATTTCGCTTGTGGGTGACATTTCAGGATGAAACTAAATGCACTCTAACCTTTACAGGTGAACTCAATGTGACCTTCTCTAAACTTTTGAATGCACATGTCCAACTGTTCAATGTTTCTGTACTTTTTTTTTTTTAAGAATTTTTTTTTATTTCTCAAAGGAAAGACATATTTGTGTTCGGATCGGCTATCAGAAAGGTGTCCCTAACCTATCTAACCCTATCTTCAACAAGCAGTAGAATTGTGCCGTAACTGCTGCTGTAGGGTAGCCTAAAGGGGGCCACCCCTATATGAAGTGACTGTAAGATGGCGTGGGTGGGTGGGTGAAATCAGCTGACCCGTCGTCAGCCTAGGCCTACAGGAGCCTATAAATAGCCTAGTACCCACCCAGCCTGGCCTCACAGGTGCAAGTAAGTAGCCGTGTAATCAGCCTCTCCTCTCACAAATACAGCAAAATACTAGTATTTTACTTACACTTGTGTTCGGATCGGCTATCAGAAAGGTGTCCCTAACCTATCTAACCCTATCTTCAACAAGCAGTAGAATTGTGCCGTAACTGCTGCTGTAGGGTAGCCTAAAGGGGCCAAAAAGCATGGACCGTATTTAGAGTAAATATATACATACCATTACGATGCCCGCTTTGAACGCCGAACACTCTGCCCGATGAAGGTGCGGAATATACCGTACATATCAGCGACTTCTATATACCTTACCTCTTTGTCACGTGCCGTTGTTTTAGGAGGTAGCTAAAGTTGATGTTTTGAAAGAGCGGTCGGTAGTCAGAAACGATTTACCCCTATGTTGACGATCATATGAACGTATTGCAAGAAGGTCTGAACCCGGGAGCTGCGGACTGAAACAACAATGGTGAATGTGATAGAAGACTTAATGAAGTCCAACCATTCGCTAAGGGCCCTGCTCGGACACCAACTATTGCTGGTAGCAAATACTACACCTATACTTATCCCCCAGGCCACTGCTTAAATTATTTCTTATTATTAATAAAGGACCCAAAAACTTAGAGGATGGCATATGCCGCTTAACTCTGATAATGGATCGGGACGTAATCGCCTGTAGTCGTGACAGGACTTATTAACCTGTAGTCGTGACAGGATTTCGTAATCGCCTGAAGACGTGACAGGACTTATTAACCTGTAGACGTGACAGGATTTCGTAATTGCCTGAAGACGTGACAGGACTTATTAACCTGTAGACGTGACAGGATTTCGTAATCGCCTGTAGTCGTGACAGGACTTATTAACTGCCAGGCGCGAGAGACCCTAATGGCGGGGCCAGGCATCTGCGAGGGAAGAAATGTAACCTGAAGGAAGCAGCTATGTTCATTAGGAGAACGGTATCAGAGCGGTGCACTGACTGCCCCCGAGAAAATACTGAGTAACCATGATGTAGCAATGAAAAGAAAAATGCGGCCTTAAGTGGAAGCCGAAGTGATGTATGATCAGGTGGGTGAACGCAGCTCTGGATGTGAGTAGTGCCTGAAAACATGGTATGGGCCCAGCTGTGAGCATGAAGAGCACTGTATAACGCAGCTGTGAATGCAATCTGAGCTAACAGGGTATCAATGTTATGAAACAGCAACGCCATGAACGCAGCTCTAGTGGTGAACAGAGTATAAATTGTAAATGCAGACACATGGACATAGCTATTAAGGTAACGCCCCCACATAATGCTGCAGGCTTTTTTTTTTTTTTTTTTTTATCCAGGATGGTCACCACAGCACCACCAAAAAAGAAAAACAAAAAATAAAACATAAACGTGTATGAACATGAACCTTGAAGCAACGACAATAAGGCAACATATGATGCACCTGTACCCCAGCACAGAACCGCTGACACATGCTTGCCCATAACATACAGTTTATAGATAAACCACTCTTACCTATAGGAGCATCAGAACTCAAATGCAGGCGCCTCGACTGATCTGCATGGATCCCCACATGCAGACCCCTGGTATACATACCCCAACTCCTTGCCTGTTTGGCATTAGCTACGGATGTGCCCCTGCATGTTAAAAACCACACTTTTTTTTTTTTTTTTTTTTTTAATAGAGGAAACCTGCGACCATACCTACACCAGGCGCCTGCTAGGCCAACAACTATATGCAATGACCCCCAACAAGCCCCTGGACAGCCGAGCATTCACTAGACCATAAGCACCCCGCTCTGCTTTGAACCAGAGTACTGCACATCGCATGCCGCCCTGTAGGCACCGTGCCATCAAATGCAATACCACAGCATTTTTTTTATTTTATTTTTTCCTTACCATTGATATAAAACACAGCGTGCATGACTTGAACCAACTAACAACCCTCATTCAACCGTTTAGCGCCCGACTCTGCTACATCTCAGAGCGCTACATGTCGCGGACCGCAGCGTTGGTCCCGTGCAAACCACTCCGATCCTACCGTGAATACCAGCGCCCTGCTAAGACATTCTGCCATCGCCCAGCCGTAAGGAGCCTCCACACCATGCTGCTGTATCCTAGTGCTGACTCACAGGTAGTGAAATCAGCTGACCCGTCATCAGCCTAGGCCTACAGGAGCCTATAAATAGCCTAGTACCCACCCAGCCTGGCCTCACAGGTGCAAGTAAGTAGCCGTGTAATCAGCCTCTCCTCTCACAAATACAGCAAAATACTAGTATTTTGCTTAACACATATATATAGTACAATTCAAAGCATTGTATGTTGGTTACAAATCATTTTCATGAAACAGACATTGATGCCTAGTTAGACAGTAAAGATTCAAAACAATTTGACCCTCAACGTCAATTATTCTCAAAACCCTTCATTTAAGTGTCCTCCCCCCCCCCACCCAGATCTGAAAAAGCCTAACCCCCCTCCTCCCAACCCCAAACCAAAACTAACTTTCGTCCTGCCAGAACATTCACCATACCTCTTGACAGACATGGGCTAAAGGTATTATGCCGACATACTGGTAACATCTCGGACGGTCATAATAAACATGTCATTGTGCCAAACGACCTAGCGTCCCTTTCAACTGCTCCTCTAGGTACCACTTCGTTAGTGTGAAAGGTCTCATAATATTCTCAATTTCGGAATCGGAGAAGAACTGTGTCAGAAAGCCACTCCATTTCTTGAGAAATTTGCCTCCCTTCCCTTCCTTATGTTTTATTACATCCCCTCGCTCCAAGGTCAGTAACTCTTTGAGACAGGCTAAAATATCATCCCTAGAGGGGACTGAAGGCCGGAGCCAGTGTTGTAAAATGCTCCTTTTGGTTACCATACAGAGTGCATGGAAGAGGGTCCGCAGTCTACGTTCCATAGGGACCCCATCCTTCAGTTCCTCCCAGTAATGAAATAAAAAGATCACAAGGCTCAACGGGACTGTCAGATTCCAACCTTTGATATCTGGGCCACCTGGTTCCATAGGCTTTGTATTTGAGGGCAGGACCATAAACCATGGAATAGGTTGGTGTGCATTACCTTACATCTTAGGCACCTAGTGATCCTGTCCAACCTATTGGGAGCTGCCGGGAGATTAAAAGCATAGATGGCATTATGCATTATCCTGAAATGTGTGTCCCTCCAAGTTTCATTTATGACTGAGTTCCTCAAAGCCCACCATCCCTTCAAGATCTTCTCCCCTGCCTCATCGTCTTCTAAGATACGGGCCCATGGGCGAAAAACCAGGAGTGGCAGACTGTCTCCCAAAATCTCCCGTAACTGGGAGTATAAGAGAGATATGGATTGTGGGCCTGTACCCTTCAATGCTATCTTGTCAAATTCATTTGTCGTTATTTCCTTAGAAACATCTCTCAATCTATCGGTCAGGAATTTACTGACCTGGGTATATTGAATAGTTTGAAAAGGACTCAGGTGAAAAACGTCCCTAACTTCCTGACATGATAGCCATCTATTCTCGGTCTTATGCAGCAACTGCTGGGCCCTTAGTATTCCCTTCTGTTTCCATTCCTTAAACAAGGCATTACTCCTTCCCTGCTCGAATTCCGGATGTCCCCACAGGGGCAAAAATTTCGAGACCCTCTGACAGTCGCAAATTCTTCCTAATAATTCGCCATGCTGCCCAGGTGTGACGGAAGATAGTCGAATTCCGCAAGTGCATGGGGAGGGCTCTCAAGGCCGTGTGTAACAGGGTGCAAGGATCCCAAGGTGCGCAAAGTTCCTTCTCTAAAACATAGTCAGAGTGAAAACTTGTGTGATGTAGCCAGTCAATAATGTGTCTGAGAAGACACGCATGATTATATATTCTAACGTCAGGCATATTCATTCCCCCTTTTATTTTTAGGGCCATCAGCTTCCTCAGACCTATTCTTGGTCTCTTTCCCTTCCAGATAAAACATGCCACCTCACCATGAAGTCTGCTGACGTCCACATGTTTAATCAGCAAGGGCAACGTTTGAAGAGGGTAAAGAAGTCTGGAGAAGCTGATCATTTTGACTAAATGAATTCTGCCTAGTAAAGGTAGGGGCAGATTCTGCCACTTACGCAACTCACAAGTCACCTTGTTTAGTAGAGGGGTATAGTTTAGACCATACAAGGATTCTGCTCTGGGACCTATCTTGATTCCTAAGTATGTAATGTGGTCTTTAGCCACCGGTATCCCACCTATATCACTCCTCGACTTCAATCTTGTCCCCCCCTCCCCAGTTGTAAAAGAGCACACTTGGCTGTATTTATCTTAAAACCTGAGAACTGACCAAATTCTGCTATGCTGTTCAGTACCGCCTGTAGATCTGAAATGGGGTTTTCCATAAATAAGAGTATGTCATCAGCGAAAAAGATGGCTTTCAGTTCAGAATTCCCTATTCTAATACCCTTAAAAATCCCACCCGAGTTTAGAAGACGAACCAGTGGCTCCACAGCCAGGTCGAACAGTAAAGGGGATAAGGGACAACCCTGCCTGGTTCCCCTATGCAAGCTAAAAGGGTCAGAAAGAAAGCCCTGCATGCCTATCCTGGCCATAAGAGTTGTGTATAGCTGAGAAAGGTACTCCCTGAAAGAGCCCCTCACCCCAAATTTGTCCAACACCCTCCATAGCCACTCCCAGTGTACTTTATCAAAAGCTTTCTCAGCGTCCAGGGTGACTATGGAGGGTGTCGATCCCTCTCCCTTTCTCCGACCCACCTCATCCAAGACCGCCAAAACTCGGCGGATGTTGGTGACCGCTGATCGATTTCTGATGAGACCAACCTGTAGTGGGCTGATCAGATTCGGGAGGATGCGTGCTAATCTGTTGGCCATAAGCTTTGATAGGATTTTAACATCCTGATTGATGAGAGATATCGGTCTGTACGACGCGGGGTCCTCTGCTGGCTTACCCTCCTTAGGGAGCATGAGTATATGTGCCATGTTCATTTGAGCGGATAGCCTTCCCCCCTGTAAAAGGACATTTCCCAATCTAGACACTACTGGTGAAATTTGTACTTTTAGGGCTTTATAGAAGTCGCCCGAATAACCATCAGGTCCCGGTGCCTTATTCCCAGGTAATTGTGATATCGTATTCAGAATTTCCTCTTCCGTGATGGGCATATTAAGCTGATCCAGATCCTCCTGTGCGACCATTGGGAGATTTAAGCCATCTAAGAAACTGGGGTCTATCGATACATTATCAGGTGGTCTACTTTTGTCACCAGACGAGCTTTTGGTGGTGGTGGTTTTACAGCGTAGGCAGGTGTGTCTAGTCAATACACAACTGCCCAACGCTTTGTGAATGGTTCAGTGACAAGCCCATACTACTTGAATAACATCATTAATCCAGTCATTGTGCCTCTGCATGAACAGCACAGGTCTAATTTCATCTTCATGGACAACAATGCACCAGCTCATCAAGGTCACATTATAAGGAAACGGCTGCTGGAGACTGGGGGACCTCAAATGGAGTGGTCTGCACTAAATTCTATTGAAAACCTATGGGATCAGCTGAGTCACTGTGTAGAGGCTCATAACTCTGTACCCCAGAACCTCAATGACCTGATGACCTCAATGACCTGGCAAAAGAGTGGGATGTCATGCCTCAGCAGACAATAAGTCGACTTGTGAACCGCATGAGATGTCGTTGTCAAGCTGTAATTGTTGCTCACGGTCACATAACAAGTTTTTGAGACTGACATTTTTTGTGGGGTATACCCACCACTGTTGTTGGCTTTTGTTTCAATAAATCGTTTGAGATGAGGAAATCACCATTGCATGCTTCTACTCAAATGCCCTACTTTCATGAAATAATATCACTGTAGCGTGAACTTTTTACGTTTATATACTGTGAATATATATATATATGTACAGTGGGGCGAAAAAGTATTTAGTCAGCCACCAATTGTACAAGTTCTCCCACTTAAAAAGATGAGAGGCCTGTCATTTTCATCATAGGTATACCTTAACTATGAGAGACATAATGAGAAAAAAAAATCCTGAAAATCACATTGTCTGATTTTTAAAGAATTTATTTGCAAATTATGGTGGAAAATAAGTATTTGGTCAATAACAAAAGTTAATCTCAATACTTTGTTATATACCTTTTGTTGGCAATGACAGAGGTCAAACGTTTTCTGTAAGTCTTCACAAGGTTTACACACACTGTTGCTGGTATTTTGGCCCATTCCTCCATGCAGATCTTCTCTAGAGCAGTGATGTTTTGGGGCTGTCGCTGGGCAACACAGACTTTTAACTCCCTCCAAAGGTTTTCTATGGGGTTGAGATCTGGAGACTGGCTAGGCCACACCCGGATCATGAAATGGTTCTTAAGAAGCCACTCCTTCGTTGCCCGTGGGGTGTGTTTGGGATCAATGTCATGCTGAAAGACCCAGCCACGTTTCATCTTCAATGCCCTTGCTGATGTAAAGAGGTTTTCACTCAAAATCTCACGATACATGGCCCTATTCATTCTTTCCTTTACACGGATCAGTCGTCCTGTTTTTTTTTTGCTGAAAAACAGACCCAAAACATGATGTTATCACCCCTATGCTTCACAGTAGGTATGGTGTTATTTGGATGCAACTCAGCATTCTTTCTCCTCCAAACACGACGAGTTGAGTTTTTACCTAAAAGTTCTACTTTGGTTTTATCTGACCATATGACATTCTCCCAATCCTCTTCTGGATCATCCAAATGCTCTCTAGCAAACATCAGACGGGCCAGAATATGTATTGGCTTAAGCAGGGGGACACGTCTGGCACTGCAGAATTTGAGTCCCTGGCGGTGTAGTGTGTTACTGATGGTAGCTTTTGTTACTTTGGTCCCAGCTCTCTGCAGGTCATTCACTAGGTCCCCCTGTGTGGTTCTGGGATTTTTGCTCACCAATCTTGTGATCATTTTGACCCCACGGGTTGAGATCTTGCGTGGAGCCCCAGATCAAGGGAGATTATCAGTGGTCTTGTATGTCTTCCATTTTCTAATAATTGCTCCCACAGTTGATTTTTTTCACACCAAGCTGCTTGCCTATTGCAGATTCAGTCTTACCAGCCTGGTGAAGATCTACAATTCTGTTTCTGGTGTCCTTCGACAGCACTTTGGTCTTGGCCATAGTAGAGTTTGGAGTGTGACTGTTTGAGGTTGTGGACAGGTGTCTTTTATACTGATAACAAGTTCAAATAGGTGCCATTAATACAGGTAATGAGTGGAGGACAGAGGAGCCTTTTAAAGAATGAGTTACAGGTCTGTGAGAGCCAGAAATCTTGCTTGTTTGTAGGTGACCAAATTCTTATTTTACCAAGGAATTTACCAATTAATTCTTTAGAAATCCTACAATGTGATTTCCTGTATTCTTTCCCCCCATTCTGTCTCTCATAGTTAGTGTACCCATGATGAAAATTACAGGCCTCTGTCATCTTTTTAAGGCCTCATGCACACGACCGTTGTGTGCATCCGTGGCCGTTGTGCCGTTTTCCGTTTTTTTTCACGGACCCATTGACTTTCAATGGGTCCGTGGAAAAATCGGAAAATGCACCGTTTGGCAGCCGCATCCGTGATCCGTGTTTCCTGGCCGTGAAAAAAATATGACCTGTCCTATTTTTTTCACGGCCAACGGTTCACAGACCCATTCAAGTCAATGGGTCCGTGAAAAAACACTGATGCACACAAGATTGGCATCCGTGTCCGTGATCCGTGTCCGTTTTTTCCTATCATTTCAATGGCAAACTTGACTTAGATTTTTTTTTCATTTTACATGTCCGTGGATCCTCCAAAAAACAAGGAAGACCCACTGACGAAAAAACGGTCACGGATCACGGACCTACGGACCCCGTTTTTGCGGACCTTGTGCATGAGGCCTAAGTGGGAGAACTTGCACAATTGGTGGCTGACTAAATACTTTTTGCTTCACTGTATATATACAGTACAGACCAAAAGTTTGGACACACCTTCTCATTCAAAGAGTTTTCTTTATTTTCATGACTATGAAAATTGTAGATTCACATTGAAGGCATCAAAACTATGAAATAACACATGTGGAATTATATATATAACAAAAAAGTGTGAAACAACTGAAAATATGTCATATTCTAGGTTCTTCAAAGTAGCCACCTTTTGCTTTGATTACTGCTTTGCACACTCTTGGCATTCTATTGATGAGCTTCAAGAGGTAGTCACCTGAAATGGTTTTCACTTCACAGGTTTAAAGGGATTCTGTCACCTCTCATAACACAAATTCAGATTTTAAACCAGTCATGCTCCACAGATTACCTTGAATCGGCTTTGCTGTTCTATACTGTAATCCGTCCAGTAGTTTTGCTGAAAAGCGACTTTTATAATTATGCTAATTAATCCTGAAGGTGCCCAGAGGGGCGTTATATTGCACTTTGTGTGCCCAGTAACGCCCCCCTGCAGTGCCCAAAACGCCTTCCTCCTGAATCCCTAACCGCCCACAGCGTCTCATCCCTCTTCTCCCCCTCCCTGACGGCCGAGCGAAGTCTTGCGCAGACGCAGTACCCACTGAGGGCTGCGCCAGTGCGATTTGCTGGAGACTGAGGGAAGAGCGAGCATCGGACGTCACTGGGCTCGGCGCATGCCCAGTGACAACGATGAAGCTCCTGCCCTCAGTCTCCAGAAAATCGCACTGGCGCAGCCCTCAGTGGGTACTGCGTCTGCGTGAGACTTCGCTAGGGATTCAGGAGGAAGGCGTTTTGGGCACTGCAGGGGGGCGTTACTGGGCACACAAAGTGGAACATAACGCCCCTCTGGGCACCTTCAGGATTAATTAGCATAATTATAAAAGTCGTTTTTCAGCAAAACTACTGGACGGATTACAGTATAGAACAGCAAAGCCGATTCAAGGTAATCTGTGGAGCATGACTGGTTTAAAATCTGAATTTGTGTTATGAGAGGTGACAGAATCCCTTTAATAAGTGGGTTTTCTTGCCTTATAAATGGGGTTGGGACCATCAGTTGCGTTGTGGAGAAGTCAGGTGGATAAACAGCTGATAGTCCTACTGAATAGACTGTTAGAATTTGTATTATGGCAAGAAAAAAGCAGCTAAGTAAAGAAAAATGAGTGGCCATCATTACTTTATGAAATGAAGGTCAGTCAGTCTGAAAAATTGGGAAAACTTTGAAAGTGTCCCCAAGTGCAGTCACAAAAACCATCAAGCGCTACAAAGAAACTGGCTCACATGCGGACTGCCCCAGGAAAGGAAGACCAAGAATCACCTCTGCTGCAGAGAATAAGTTCATCCGAGTCACCAGCCTCAGAAATCGTAGGTTAACAGCAGCTCAGATTAGAGACCAGGTCAATGCCACACAGAGTTCTAGCAGCAGACACATCTCTAGAACAACTGTTAAGAGGAGACTGTGTGAATCAGGTCTTCATGGTAGAATATCTGCTAGGAAACCACTGCTAAGGACAGGCAGCAAACAGAAGAGACTTGTTTGGGCTAAAGAACACAAGGAATGGACATTAGACCAGTGGAAATCTGTGCTTTGGTCTGATGAGTCAAAATTTGAGATCTTTGGTTCCAACCACCGTGTCTTTGTGCGACGCAGAAAAGGTGAACGGATGGACTCTACATGCCTGATTCCCACCGTGAAGCATGGAGGAGGAGTGTGCTGGCATACATACATAATTCCTCTGGGTAGCCATCTTATATGCTTCTGGCATATGTAAAAAAACTGTGAACTCTCATCTTCCTGAAGCCTGGGTCGCCTATGATATAGATGGACACTTTTATTACCACTACTCTTTGAGGCCAGCTATAAAAAGGTCATAAAGGCTATACCAGGCCCAGCTCATCCTGTTCTTTAAGATAAGATCAGCTCGCTGTCAAGCCTGGCTGGAGCGTGACGTCATTAATTTCCAGGTCTGGTTTGAGGAGAGCTAATAGCCCTTAATTAGCTCTGGGCATAAAACCAGTCCACTTTCATATTTCATTTATGAATCAACTTATGCCCTTTCTGACACCAGATCCAGGCTCTACAGAGTATTGTGGTTAATTGGGTATCAAATATGACTAGAGGATGTGATTCTGTAGCTGACCTATGGGTGGTAGAAGAACTACAGGTCCCAGCATTACCGTGTGTGGTCTCATTCTGTAGGTAAATAAATAAGGATCGCAAATATGTATTCTGTATAAAAATATGCCGATGTATCAAGGAGATACGGGCTTAAGTATAATCCTCATTGTAGGAACTGAACTTTGATGGGGTCATAAAACACTTGGGGGTCATTCCCTAGGCTTCACAGTCACTCTGCTGCCATTGGCTGACAGGAGTAAGTCTCCTGCCCATGGGAGAGTTCATAAAAACCTGTGCACAAGGACAGAGGACATTGACGGCATATCCCTGTATCAGAAGAACTTTGAGGGTCTCCCCTGATACATACTGAAAAGGGGTTTGCAAGGATTCAAAAAGGACATATGAACGACCATCTGAAACCCTCCAGAGAAACTAAGTATTCTTTCATCTTTTTCCCTTTCATTTGAACTGTCGTGATTATTTATATTGTTGTTATTATTCTGTAGATTTATAGTCATTTTCATTAGATTTGTATGCACTGCTTTTTACCGCTTATTAAAGATTATAAAATCTAAATAGCCAAGTCTTCCATATTCTAAGCTGCTGAACAACGTACCTTGCCTTTGAAGAGACGTTACCAGGTAGTTAGTTAAATTGCATTTAGGAATTGTAGCTGGGGGTGATTGACTGCGGTTGGTCAGTAAGTGATATCCGGTTCATCCACTGATCTGTGTGATAGTGAATGACCCGGATAGTCGGCTCGTGGACCGGGAACCCACGTGGTGGCAGTTACCGAAGTGTAGTTGGGTTGTTAGCCGAGTGGTAATACCCCGGTCACGTGAGGTCTCTGTGTGTGCGCAGACTCCGTCACAGACCACTACGTCACAGCTGTGGGATCCGGAGCGATCGGATCCATAGTTTGTGACATTTTCTGGTGGCAGCTTATGGGATTCTGTATGCTTAGAATATTAGTGCATGATATTATGTCCATAACTCTGTACTAAAGGATTGAAAAATTCTGGAAGACGAAGCACAGTGCATTAGTTTTGATAGAATAATAATTCACGACAGTACCCTCCCCTCTCTCTTGTTTTCTGTCCTATCTTTTATTTGGCAATAATGTCCGAATCCGTGAATTATGACGTCCTTAGCGTGGCTGATATCACAGCTCTGTGTGAGCACAAAGGCATCCAAGTATATGGGAAAAATAAGACTGTCCTCATCCAGGAGTTATGTGCACGGAGGAGTCAAGAGTCATCCATGCAGGATTCAGAGAATGGAGGAGACTCTGGGGCCCCTGAGCCAGGTGACTCCTTCCTGAATGAGGATGATGAACTGGGAGGAGGACAGCCTGCTGGGGCTTGCAGTCCTCTAGCTGGACATAACTCTGTCTCTATGCCATCCCAAAATGGTCTGGACCAACTAATGCTCAGTAACCCGGACTTATATTTTCGGCTGCTAGAGGCACGTCGGGCAGAGCGCAAGGCTGAGCGCGAGGCTGCAGAACGAGAACGGGAAGCTGTCCGCAGGCATGAACTGGACCTGGCCCGAGTACAGCTTCAGGGGTCCGACAGGCATGCTACATCCACAGGCCCATCCCTGATGGTCAAGCCAAAACTGCCTGTGATGGAGTCTGAGAACTGTGACATTGATCTTTTCCTGCATGCTTTTGAAACCTCATGCCAGCAGTACCAGGTACCAGAGCCACAGTGGGCGGGACATCTAATGTCCGCACTGAAGGGCAAAGCTATGGAGGCCCTGGTCGGACTACCATTAGCAGAGCGTACCAGTTACGCGGTCATCAAAAAGGCTATTCTGGTCAAGTACCAGCTGACTCCAGAGACTTACTGTTTACGGTTCCGGTCCCTGCGGAGAGGGCCCGGAGATACTTTTATGGACCATCTGGGCAAGTTGCAGACCACCTTCCAACAGTGGTCTGATCCCCTCACAGAGGACACCAAGCAGTCCCTGGCGGATCTGATGGTCCGAGAACAGTTTGTCTCCAATTGCCCCACAGATGTGCAAAAATATGTATGTGAGCACAAGCCGAAGAGTGCGCGAGAGGCGGCCGAGCTAGCCGATGAATACGTCGACATGCCCAGCACTCGGGCATTCAAAGACACTCTGTCCCGTCTGGGAGGAACCTCTTCATCTGCTTCTTCCTCCCGGCCAGCTTTGTCGGTTCCTGTCCAGCGACCCTTTCACAGGCCTGCACAAAGACCGGAAGGAGTCAAGCCAGCACCGACAGACGCGCGCAAGTGCTATGCGTGTGGCAAGCCAGGACACCTCAGCCACTCGTGCCCGGAGAAGAAGACAGCACCCCCTGGCAAGCTTGCCCGCAACCCATCATGCTGTTAGTGAATGGAGCTGCAAGACACACCGCAGACAACCTACAGTCGGTTACTGTGGGCAACCGGTGCACCACAGGCTTCCGCGATACAGGAGCCGAAGTCACACTAGTTCGGCCTGAACTAGTGGTTGACGCAGACCTTATTCCCGGCAAAAGCCTCACCATCACGGGAGTTGGGGGGGTGAGCCCTAATGTTCCCCTAGCTCGTGTTTTCCTTGATTGGGGGGCTGGGAGTGGAGTAAGGGAGGTGGGAGTCTCTGCGGAGATCCCCACAACTGTTTTATTAGGCACTGACCTAGGACGATTGGTCTCGTGCTACGTGCCCCCTGGAAGCACACAGGACTCACCCGTCCCTATGGAGGTCCCTGGACATACCGAGGTACTGTGCAAGGATGTTTGCATAACATCAGATAACCTTGGGGATGGACCCCGGGAGGTGGGAGGTGGGGTGTGTGGGAGCAGTTCTCCTATGACAGGAGATGTAGAGGGGATGGCGGGTGTATGTACGCAGGTAGCGGACATGTTTATCTGATTCAAGTTGTGCAAATGTTAAATGTGATGACATTATTGTGCCTGTGTTGCCCGTCACTCGCAGGGCTGCAAAAGCCGCAGCGGAACGCTCCATTGGGGAAGAGCAAGTGGAAGAGTCCCCTTCCACCGGTTCGGACCCTGTGGACTTAACCGCGTCAGAGCCTCAGCCCCTGTCCCTGTTCGCCACAGGACAGCTGGCTGGGACTTGTAGTGCCGCCTTTGAGCAGGCCCTGCGAGATGACCCTACCTTGGAGCAGCTAAGAGGGTTAGCTGCCAGCCCTCCCACTGAGGGAGACAAATACCGAGTGTGTTGGGACAATGGGAAACTGTATAAGGAGGACATCTCCCACAGTGACAGTAGGGTGGGGCCACTCAAGAGGCAGCTCATTGTACCTGTGCAGTTCAGGGAACAATTACTGCAAGTGGCTCATGAGATCCCCTTAGCTGGTCACCTGGGAATAACCAAAACAAAGTCCCGGGTGATGCAGAATTTTTTCTGGCCTGGCCTCGGGGCAGATGTCGCCAAGTACTGCAGGTCCTGCGACATCTGTCAGCGAGTTGGCAAAGCAGGAGACCGTCACCGAGCTCCATTGAATCCCTTACCGATAATTGATGAACCCTTCAGGAGGTGGCCGTGGACATCATTGGTCCACTGGCCATCCCCAGCAGTTCGGGTAAACGGTTCATATTAACCCTGGTGGATTACGCGAACGCGCTACCCGGAAGCAGTGGCGTTATCCTCCATTAGGGCGGACAAGGTTGCAGACGCCCTGCTGGGGATCTTCACGAGAGTGGGGTTCCCAGCTGAGCTTCTCAGCGACCAAGGACCTCAGTTCATGTCTGAACTAATGCAGGGGCTCTGTAGGAAAATACAGGTGAACCATATCGTAGCCAGCCTTTACCACCCACAAACAAACGGCCTCTGTGAGCGCTTCAACGGGACGTTGAAGCAGATGCTGAAGACGTTTGTGGAGGCTGCAAGGGAAGGACTGGGAACGATATCTACCTCACCTGCTATTTGCCTACAGAGAGGTTCCCCAGGAGTCAACCGGGTTTTCGCCCTTTGAACTCCTGTATGGTCGACGAGTAAGAGGTCCCCTAGACCTAATCAGAGAGTCTTGGGAAGGCAAGGTTGCCGGAACTGAAGTCTCTGTAGTAGACTATGTCCTCAGGTTCCGAGACAAAATGGAGTCGCTTGTAGGTCTGGTACAGGAGAATATGGTGCAGGCCCAAAGCAAACAGAAGCAGTGGTATAACCGCACTGCCCGAGAGAGAATCTACCAGGAGGGGCAGAAGGTCTATGTCCTGCTGCCAATGCGGCAAAACAAACTGCAAGCTGCATGGGAAGGGCCGTACCCCATTGTCAAATGTCTGAGTAAGGTAAATTATGTGGTGGGCCTTGGAGAGGGAGGTAGGAGACAGAAGACGTTTCACGTCAACATGCTCAAGGAGCATCACGAGAGAACGCCACATGTTATGCCGGTTTGCAGCCTGCCCGAAAGGGAGGAGGCCGACCCCCTACTAGATCTGCTAGCTGACACTCGAGAGTTGGAGGTGGACTTAACCCTCAACCCTCAACTCTCGTCCCAGCAGAGATCTCAGCTCTTAGAAGTGTTGACGGCTCACCGTGACACTTTTACAGGGAAACCCGGGAGAACTCACCTTGCAGTCCATCATGTGGACACAGGTACACATGCTCCCACAAAGCAGTCCGCCTACCGTGTCTCACTGGAGGTCCAGGCAGACCTCAGGAGGGAGATCGAGGAGATGAAGCAGCTCGGGGTCATTCAGAAATCCCACAGCGCTTGGGCCTCACCGGTGGTTCTGGTCCCGAAGAAAGATCAGACAACCAGGTTCTGTGTGGATTATCGGAAACTGAATGCCATCACAACCTCGGATGCTTACCCCATGCCCAGGATTGATGAACTGTTAGATAAGTTGGCAGGAGCCAGCTACCTGACAATCATGGACCTGAGCAGGGGGTATTGGCAGATTCCCCTGACCTCGGAGGCTCAGGAGAAGTCGGCCTTCATCACCCCTTTCGGCTTATACGAATTTACTGTAATGCCGTTTGGGATGAAGAATGCGCCAGCCACCTTTCAAAGGCTTGTGAATGACTTGCTGGAAGGACTAGAAGAATGTGCTGTCGCCTATTTAGACGACATTGCCGTGTATAGCCCCACGTGGAAGGAGCATCTGGTGCACCTGTCGCAAGTACTGGACAAACTTGCTGCGGCTGGACTAACTGTTAAGCCTAGCAAGTGCCAGCTGGGCATGAATGAGGTCACTTACTTAGGCCACAGAGTAGGAGGAGGCACACTGAGGCCTGAAATAGAGAAGGTGAAAGCCATTACGAGATGGCCAACACCTCTCACCAAGAAGCAGGTCATGTCTTTCTTGGGAACGGCCGGGTACTATAGGAAGTTCATCCCGAACTATAGCGCCCTGGCCAAGCCTCTGACAGACTTGACCAAGAAGAAGCTGCCCAGGATGGTGTCATGGACGCCGGAATGCGAGCAAGGCTTCCAGGCCCTGAAGGATGCACTAGCCAGTGCTCCTGTGCTTCAGGCCCCAGATTTCACTCGGAAGTTTGTGGTCCACACGGATGCTTCCGCCTTTGGTCTGGGTGCAGTCCTGAGTCAGGTGAACCAGGCCGGGGAGGAGCATCCTGTACTATACCTGAGCCGTAAGTTACTGGCCAGGGAGACCAGCTACTCCACAATAGAGAAGGAGTGTTTAGCTATTGTGTGGTCCCTGCAAAAGCTACAACACTACCTGTATGGACGCAATTTCACAGTGATCACTGATCACAATCCCCTCAGCTGGTTGGCACGTCTCGCAGGAGACAATGCGAAACTGCTGAGATGGAGCCTGATTTTGCAGCAGTACAACTTCACCGTGCAGCACAGAAAAGGTAGCTTACATGGAAATGCCGACGGGTTGTCGCGGCAGGGAGAATCGGCCGGAGACGGCTGGGTTGCTGTGGAATAGGCTTGTGGCCATTTCCCCAGGCAACCTTTTAAAAGAGGGAGGTGTGCCGGCATACATACATAATTCCTCTGGGTAGCCATCTTATATGCTTCTGGCATATGTAAAAAAACTGTGAACTCTCATCTTCCTGAAGCCTGGGTCGCCTATGATATAGATGGACACTTTTATTACCACTACTCTTTGAGGCCAGCTATAAAAAGGTCATAAAGGCTATACCAGGCCCAGCTCATCCTGTCCTTTAAGATAAGATCAGCTCGCTGTCAAGCCTGGCTGGAGCGTGACGTCATTAATTTCCAGGTCTGGTTTGAGGAGAGCTAATAGCCCTTAATTAGCTCTGGGCATAAAACCAGTCCACTTTCATATTTCATTTATGAATCAACTTATGCCCTTTCTGACACCAGATCCAGGCTCTACAGAGTATTGTGGTTAATTGGGTATCAAATATGACTAGAGGATGTGATTCTGTAGCTGACCTATGGGTGGTAGAAGAACTACAGGTCCCAGCATTACCGTGTGTGGTCTCATTCTGTAGGTAAATAAATAAGGATCGCAAATATGTATTCTGTATAAAAATATGCCGATGTATCAAGGAGTATAATCCTCATTGTAGGAACTGAACTTTGATGGGGTCATAAAACACTTGGGGGCCATCCCTAGGCTTCACAGTCACTCTGCTGCCATTGGCTGACAGGAGTAAGTCTCCTGCCCATGGGAGAGTTCATAAAAATCCATGTGCACAAGGACAGAGGAGAGAGACCCATGGAACATCACCAGACACTTAATTGGACATTGACGGCATATCCCTGTATCAGAAGAACTTTGAGGGTCTCCCCTGATACATACTGAAAAGGGGTTTGCAAGGATTCAAAAAGGACATATGAACGACCATCTGAAACCCTCCAGAGAAACTAAGTATTCTTTCATCTTTTTCCCTTTCATTTGAACTGTCGTGATTATTTATATTGTTATTATTATTCTGTAGATTTATAGTCATTTTCATTAGACTTGTATGCACTGCTTTTTACCGCTTATTAAAGATTATAAAATCTAAATAGCCAAGTCTTCCATATTCTAAGCTGCTGAACAACGTACCTTGCCTTTGAAGAGACGTTACCAGGTAGTTAGTTAAATTGCATTTAGGAATTGTAGCTGGGGGTGATTGACTGCGGTTGGTCAGTAAGTGATATCCGGTTCATCCACTGATCTGTGTGATAGTGAATGACCCGGATAGTCGGCTCGTGGACCGGGAACCCACGTGGTGGCAGTTACCGAAGTGTAGTTGGGGGTGTTAGCCGAGTGGTAATACCCCGGTCACGTGAGGTCTCTGTGTGTGCGCAGACTCCGTCACAGACCACTACGTCACAGCTGTGGGATCCAGAGCGATCGGATCCATAGTTCGTGACAGGAGGTGCGATGGTGTGGGGGTGCTTTGCTGGTGACACTGTTGGGGATTTATTCAAAATTGAAGGCATACTGAACCAGCATGGCTACCACAGCATCTTGCAGCGGCATGCTATTCCATCCGGTTTGCGTTTAGTTAGACCATCATTTATTTTTCAACAGGACAATGACCCCAAACACACCTCCAGGCTGTGTAAGGGCTATTTGACCATGAAGGAGAGTGATGGGGTGCTGCGCCAGATGACCTGGCCTCCACAGTCACCGGACCTGAACCCAATCGAGATGGTTTGGGGTGAGCTGGACTGCAGAGTGAAGGCAAAAGGGCCAACAAGTGCTAAGCATCTCTGGGAACTCCTTCAAGACTGTTGGAAGACCATTTCAGGTGACTACCTCTTGAAGCTCATCAAGAGAATGCCAAGAGTGTGCAAAGCAGTAATCAAAGCAAAAGGTGGCTACTTTGAAGAACCTAGAATATGCCATATTTTCAGTTGTTTCACACTTTTTTGTTATGTATATAATTCCACATGTGTTAATTCATAGTTTTGATGCCTTCAGTGTGAATCTACAATTTTCATAGTCATGAAAATAAAGAAAACTCTTTGAATGAGAAGGTGTGTCCAAACTTTTGGTCTGTACTGTATATATAGATATAAATAAAATACAAAAAAGGCAGCACTCTGAAGTAAAAAAAGAAGACTGTTTATTCACCCAAGAGGTACAGCGATATTTCAGCTCAACAATAGAGCCTTTTCTCAAGCCATGAGCCATGGCTTGAGAAAGGCTCTATTGTTGAGCTAAAACATTGCTGCACCTCTTGGGTGAATAATTGGTCTTGTTTTTTACTTCAGAGTGCTGCCCTTTTTTTGGATTTTATAATTTGGGTATTTGCTTATTCCCATTGGGCTTTGCACCTATATTACTACCTACATTTTTAGGCAATGCTGCTATATATATATATATATATATATATATAGCAGCATTGACTAAAAATGTAGGTAGCAATATAGGTGCAAAGCCCATTGGGAATAAGCAAATACCCAAAGTATAAAATACAAAAAAGGGCAGCACTCTGAAGTAAAAAACAAGACAGTTTATTCACCCAAGAGGTACAGCAACATATCATTCCAAGGGGTTCACATACTTTTTCTTGCAACTGTATACATACACATATATATATATATACAGTACAGACCAAAAGTTTGGACACACCTTCTCATTCAAAGAGTTTTCTTTATTTTCATGACTATGAAAATTGTAGATTCACACTGAAGGCATCAAAACTATGAATTAACACATGTGGAATTATATACATAACAAAAAAGTGTGAAACAACTGAAAATATGTCATATTCTAGGTTCTTCAAAGTAGCCACCTTTTGCTTTGATTACTGCTTTGCACACTCTTGGCATTCTCTTGATGAGCTTCAAGAGGTAGTCACCTGAAATGGTTTTCACTTCACAGGTGTGCCCTGTCAGGTTTAATAAGTGGGATTTCTTGCCTTATAAATAGGGTTGGGACCATCAGTTGCGTTGTGGAGAAGTCAGGTGGATACACAGCTGATAGTCCTACTGAATAGACTGTTAGAATTTGTAATATGGCAAGAAAAAAGCAGCTAAGTAAAGAAAAACGAGTGGCCATCATTACTTTAAGAAATTAAGGTCAGTCAGTCTGAAAAATTGGGAAAACTTTGAAAGTGTCCCCAAGTGCAGTCACAAAAACCATCAAGCGCTACAAAGAAACTGGCTCACATGCGGACCGCCCCAGGAAAGTAAGACCAAGAGACACCTCTGCTGCGGAGGATAAGTTCTTCCGAGTCACCAGCCTCAGAAATCGCAGCTCAGAATAGAGACCAGGTCAATGCCACACAGAGTTCTAGCAGCAGACAGATCTCTAGAACAACTGTTAAGAGGAGACTGTGTGAATCAGGCCTTCATGGTAGAATATCTGCTAGGAAACCACTGCTAAGGACAGGCAACAAGCAGAAGAGACTTGTTTGGGCTAAAGAACACAAGGAATGGACATTAGACCAGTGGAAATCTGTGCTTTGGTCTGATGAGTCAAAATTTGAGATCTTTGGTTCCAACCACCGTGTATTTGTGTGACGCAGAAAAGGTGAACGGATGGACTCTACATGCCTGGTTCCCACCGTGAAGCATGGAGGAGGAGGTGTGATGGTGTGGGGGTGCTTTGCTGGTGACACTGTTGGGGATTCATTCAAAATTGAAGGCATACTGAACCAGCATGGCTACCACAGCATCTTGCAGCGGCATGCGATTCCATCCGGTTTGCGTTTAGTTGGACCATCATTTATTTTTCAACAGGACAATGACCCAAACACACCTCCAGGCTGTGTAAGGGCTATTTGACCATGAAGGAGAGTGATGGGGTGCTGCGCCAGATGACCTGGCCTCCACAGTCACCGGACCTGAACCCAATCAAGATGGTTTGGGGTTAGCTGGACCGCAGAGTGAAGGCAAAAGGGCCAACAAGTGCTAAGCATCTCTGGGAACTCCTTCAAGACTGTTGCAAGACCATTTCAGGTGACTACTTCTTGAAGCTCATCAAGAAAATGCCAAGAGTGTGCAAAGCAGTAATCAAAGCAAAAGGTGGCTACTTTGAAGAACCTAGAATATGACATATTTTCAGTTGTTTCATACTTTTTTGTTATGTATATAATTCCACATGTGTTAATTCATAGTTTTGATGCCTTCAGTGTGAATCTACAATTTTCATAGTCATGAAAATAAAGAAAACTCTTTGAATGAGAAGGTGTGTCCAAACTTTTGGTCTGTACTGTGTGTGTATATATATATATATATATATATATATATGTATACAGTTGCAAGAAAAAGTATGTGTATGTATACAGTTGCAATAAAAAGTATGTGAACCCTTTGGAATAATATGGATTTCTGCACAAATTGGTCATAAAATGTGATCTAATCTTCATCTAAGTCACAACAATAGACAATCACAGTCTGCTTAAACTAATAACACACATATAATTAAATGTTACCATCTTTTTATTGAACACACCATGTAAACATACACACCATGTAAATATTCACAGTGCAGGTGGAAAAAGTATGTGAACCCCTAGACTAATGACATCTCCAAGAGCTAATTGGAGTGAGGTGTCAGCCAACTGGAGTCCAATCAATGAGAGGAGATTGGAGGTGTTGGTTACAGCTGCCCTGCCCTAAAAAAAACACACACCAGTTCTGGGTTTGCTTTTCACAAGAAGCATTGCCTGATGTGAATGATGCTTCGCACAAAAGAGCTCTCAGAATACCTACGATTAAAAATTGTTGACTTGCATAAAGCTGGAAAGGGTTATAAAAGTATCTCCAAAGCCTTGCTGTTCATCAGTCCACGGTAAGACAAATTGTCTATTAATGGAGAAAGTTCAGCACTGCTGCTACTCTCCCTAGGAGTGGCCGTCCTGTAAAGTTGACTGCAAGAGCGCAGCGCAGACTATGGAGACACTAAAACATACATTTTTGGGTTTCAGAAATGCTATTATTGTGTAAAACTTAAATAAATAAGAAAAAGTATACATATTGGGTATTGCCACGTCCATAACGATCTGCTCTATAAAACTGTCACATGACCTAACCCCTCAGATGAACGCTGTAAAAAAAATAAAAATAAATCTGTTCCAAAACAGCCAATTTTTTGGTCACCTTGCCCCATAAAGTGTAATAATGAATGATCAAAAAATCATATGTACCCAAAAATGGTACCAATAAAAACTTAACTCTTTCTGCAAAAAACGAGCCCCTGCACAAGACGATCGGCAGAAAAATAAAAAACGTTCAGAAAATGGACATCACAAAAACAATTTCTTTTAAAAAAAATACCTTAGTATGTAAAACTGAAACAAACAAACAAAGTAGACATATTTGATATCACTGCGTCCGTAACAACCTGCTCTATAAAAATAGCACATGATCTACCCTGTCGGATGAATCTTGTAAAAAATTTAAGATAACAAAACGATGCCAAAACAGCTATTTTTTGGTTATCTTGCATCACAAAAAACGTAATATAGAGAAATTAAAAATCATATGTACCCCAAAATAGTACCAATACAACTGACACCTTATCACCTAGTTTCCAAAATAGGGTCACTTTTTAGGAGTTTCTACTGTAGGGGTGCATCGGGGGGCTTTAACCACTTCAACCCCCCTAGCTGAAACCCCCTTAAAGGGGTTGTCCGGGATTAGGGACCATTGTTTAATAGCGTTGCACATACACACACTTTACATACACCCATGTCCTACCTTTTCAGCATGTTTCTAAGTACCCTTTTTACCAAAAACCTTTATGGCATGAAGTAACTGATTTCTTTCAGTCAGTGACCTACCGGGTTCCTTGCAGAGGAGGAAAGCTTCCTCTTCCGCTGCTCCGGGAGCCCGGTGACGTCACTGACAGCCTAATTAATTATTCAAAAGTCTAGGAGGGGCAGTAACTCTCCTGGCCAAGATTGCGCTAAGCTCCGCCCCTCCAGTCCGGTGACGTCAAAGTGAAAGCCTCCCCTAAAATGCTCCACTCCTTTCTGCCCCCATTGTCCCATATATAACAAATGCCCCCCCCCCATGCGTCCGCTCCTTGTGGTGCAGATATTGATGGCAGCGGCTCAGGAACGGAGCCGCTGCCATCAGCAGAGAGCGTTAGCTGTAACTGTAACAGCTAACACTCTGTAACAGGTGCGCGGCATCCAGATCCATGTGGTTGAGAAGGAGGGAGCTCCCTCTCTCTACCATCGCGCCCCTGCTGCTGCGATTGCAGCGGCCGATCGTTGCCATGGCAACCGGACGCCTAACAAAGGCGTCCTGGTTGCTATGGACCTAAGGCTAATCAGACCCTGATGTCTGATTAGCCTTAGTCAGGGCTCCAGATGGCGACCAAAATGCGCCACCAATGAAGAAAACTGACCTGTAATACAAATACAGGAGGCGGGTGCCGGAATCAAATAGCCGGCACCCGACCTCTGTGACAGGGAGCTGCGATCAGCTGCAGTTGAGTTAACCCTTCAGGTGCGGTACCTGAGGGGTTAACTGTCGCTGATCACAGCTCCCTGTCACAGAGGTCGGGTGTCGGCTATTTGATTCCGGCACCCGCCTCCTGTATTTGTATAAGAAACAGTGTGCCCCCCCCAACACCCCAGTATAAGAAACATTGGTGGCACAGTGTGCCCCCCCCCAACACCCCAGTATAAGAAACATTGGTGGCACAGTGTGCCCCCCCAACACCCCAGTATAAGAAACATTGGTGGCACAGTGTGCCCCCCCAACACCCCAGTATAAGAAACATTGGTGGCTCAGTGGGAAGTGCCAATGAGGGTTAAAAAAAATTAACTCACCTCCTCCAGTTGATCGCGTAGCTGCCGGTCTCCTGTTCATTCTTCAGGACCTGTGGTGACGTCACTGAGCTCATCACATGGATCATGTGATGTATCATGTGATGAGCACAGTGATGTCACCACAGGTCCTTTGCCAGGTCCCGAAGAAAGTACAGGAGACGATCTATTGGAGGAGGTGAGTTAATTTTATTTTTATTTTTTTTAACCCTCATTGGCACTGCCCACTGTGCCACCAATGTTCATTATACTGAGGGGGGACGCACTGTGCCACCAATGTTCATTATACTGAGGGGGGACGCACTGCGCCACCAATGTTCATTATATTGAGGGGGGGCTCACTGTGCCACCAATGTTCATTATATTGAGGGGGGGGCGCACTGTGCCACCAATGTTCATTATATTGAGGGGGGCTAACTGTGCCACCAATGTTAATTATATTGAGGGGGGGCGCACTGCGCCACCAATGTTCATTATATTGAGGGGGGGACGCACTGTGCCACCAATGTTCATTATATTGAGGGGGGCTCACTGCGCCACCAATGTTCATTATATTGAGGGGGGACGCACTGTGCCACCAATGTTCATTATATTGAGGGGGGGCTCACTGTGCCACCAATGTTCATTATATTGAGGGGGGGCGCACTGCGCCACCAATGTTCATTATATTGAGGGGGGGGCGCACTGCGCCACCAATGCTTATTATATTGAGGGGGGGCGCACTGCGCCACCAATGTTTATTATATTGAGGAGTGGCGCACTGCGCCACCAATGCTTATTATATTGAGGGGGGCTCACTGCGCCACCAATGTTTATTATATTGAGGGGGGGCGCACTGCGCCACCAATGCTTATTATATTGAGGGGGGGCTCACTGCGCCACCAATGTTTATTATATTGAGGGGGGCGCACTGCGCCACCAATACTTATTATATTGAGGGGGGGCGCACTGCGCCACCAATGTTTATTATATTGAGGGGGGGTGCACTGCTCCACCAATGCTTATTATATTGAGGGGGGCGCACTGCGCCACCAATGTTTATTATATTGAGGGGGGGCGCACCCCTTTACAAAATTTGAATTAGAAATAAAATAAAAATTGTCTTTTATCCGTTCATTTATTACATAAAAAAAATTAAATGAATAAAAAAACCTACACATATTTGGTATTGCCTTGTCCGTAACAACCGGCTCCATAAATATATCACATTACACACCATGTCCGAAAAGCACCTTAAAAAAATATCATAAAAACTGTTTTAAAAAAAAGCCTTTTTTTTTACCTAACATCACATAAAGTGCAACAACAAGCGTTTAAAAAGGCGCATGTCCCCCAAAATAGTACTAATCAAACCGTCACCTCAACCCGCAAAAAATGAATCCCTAAGGCTACTTTCACACTAGCGTTCGGAGTGGGTCCGTCTGATGTTTCATCAGACGGATCCGCTCCTATAATGCAGACGTTTGCAACCGTTCTGAACGGATCCACTCATATTAATGCAGACGGTGGCTCCGTTCAGAACGGATCCGTCTGCATTATAACTTAGAAAAATTTCTAAGTGTGAAAGTAGCCTGAGCGGATCCGTTCAGACTTTACATTGAAAGTCAATGGGGGACGGATCCGCTTGAAGATTGAGCCATATGGTGTCATCTTCAAGCGGATCCGTCCCCATTGACTTACATTGTAAGTCGGAACGGATCCACTCGCCTCCGCACGGCCAGGCGGACACCCGAACGCTGCTTGCAGCGTTCAGGTGTCCGCTCACTGAGCGGAGCGGAGGCTGAGCGCTGGCAGGCGGATGCATTCTCAGTGGATCCGCCTCCACTGAGAATGCATTAGGGCCAGACGGCTGCGTTCAGGGCCGCTTGTGAGCCCCTTCAAACGGAGCTCACGAGCGGACACCTGAACGCAGGTGTGAAAGGAGCCTAACTAAGACAATCGGTCAAAAAATAAAAAAAAAAGGTGGCTCTCCGACTATGGACACACTAAAACAATATTTTTTTGTTTCAAAGCTGCTATATGTGAGCGTGGCCCTTATAGTGTGACGCTGTCAGCGATGTTTATGGATAGATGCGGGAGCGTGGCCCTTATAGTGTGACGCTGTCAGCGATGTTTATGGATAGATGTGGGAGCGTGGCCCTTATAGTGTGACGCTGTCAGCGATGTTTATGGATAGATGTGAGAGCGTGGCCCTTATAGTGTGATGTTGTCAGAGATGTTTATGGATAGATGTGGGAGCGTGGCCCTTATAGTGTGACGCTGTCAGCGATGTTTATGGATAGATGTGAGAGCGTGGCCCTTATAGTGTGATGCTGTCAGCGATGTTTATGGATAGATGTGGGAGCGTGGCCCTTATAGTGTGACGCTGTCAGCGATGTTTATGGATAGATGTGGGAGCGTGGCCCTTAGGCCTCTTGCACACTGCCGTGTTTCACGGCCGTATGCGGGCCGTGGAACCGCGGCCTGGATACCTCCTGAGAGCAGGAGCGCACGGCGTCACTGGTTGCTATGACGCCGTGCGCTCCCTGCTGCCGGCACAGTACAGTAATACACTGGTATAGATCATACCAGTGTATTACTGTACTGTGCCGGCAGCAGGGAGCGCACGGCGTCATAGCAACCAGTGACGCTGTGCGCTCCTGCTCTCAGGAGGGATCCAGGCCGCGGTTCCACGGCCCGCATACGGCCGTGAAACACGGCAGTGTGCAAGAGGCCTTATAGTGTGACGCTGTCAGCGATGTTTATGGATAGATGTGAGAGCGTGGCCCTTATAGTGTGACGCTGTCAGCGATGTTTATGGATAGATGTGGGAGCGTGGCCCTTATAGTGTGACGCTGTCAGCGATGTTTATGGATAGATGTGGGAGCGTGGCCCTTATAGTGTGACGCTGTCAGCGATGTTTATGGATAGATGTGGGAGCGTGGCCCTTATAGTGTGACGCTGTCAGCGATGTTTATGGATAGATGTGAGAGCGTGGCCCTTATAGTGTGACGCTGTCAGCGATGTTTATGGATAGATGTGGGAGCGTGGCCCTTATAGTGTGACGCTGTCAGCGATGTTTATGGATAGATGTGGGAGCGTGGCCCTTATAGTGTGACGCTGTCAGCGATGTTTATGGATAGATGTGAGAGCGTGGCCCTTATAGTGTGACGCTGTCAGCGATGTTTATGGATAGATGTGAGAGCGTGGCCCTTATAGTGTGACGCTGTCAGCGATGTTTATGGATAGATGTGGGAGCGTGGCCCTTATAGTGTGACGCTGTCAGCGATGTTTATGGATAGATGTGGGAGCGTGGCCCTTATAGTTTGTTGCAGTCTGCTATCCCTAAGGTTGTATACCATGAGTAACTAGCACAAGCATAAAAATGATCTACCATTGTGGAAAGATGGAGCTGCTCCCTGTGTGTTAGTTCACTGTCTGCAAACACTGAGCACATGAAGTGCAAGAGACAGAGCAAGGAGGAGTTTATGTGGGAGGAATATGTAAGAGGGGGGTGGATCTATGGAGGAGGCGGAATATGTATGAGGGGTCGGGTGCAGGGAGGTGATCTTACACTGTAGAAACCAGGAGCTGCTGATCTGCACTGGGAGCCACAATGCACTGCAGCAGGAAGTGATAGCATACATAAACAGATTCGTACACAGTCTGCTGGGGACTGTAGGAGCCATGCAGCAGTGCAAAAGCTACCTAAAAACATCTTAGGAAGATAGATTTGGCTACTAACAGTGAGTAAGCAGTTAAAAAAAAAAAATAATTGATCCCGGACAACCCCTTTAATGACCAGGCCACTTTTTACACTTCTGCACTACACTACTTTCACCGTTTATTGCTCGGTCATGCAACTTACCACCCAAATGAATTTTACCTCCTTTTCTTCTCACTAATAGAGCTTTCATTTGGTGGTATTTCATTGCTGCTGACATTTTTTTTTTTGTTATTAATCGAAATTTAAAGATTTTTTTGCAAAAAAAATTAAATTTTTCACTTTCAGTTGTAAAATTTTGCAAAAAAAAACGACATCCATGTATAAATTTTTCGCTAAATTTATTGTTCTACATGTCTTTGATAAAAAAAAATGTTTGGGTAAAAAAAAATGGTTTGGGTAAAAGTTTACAAACTATGGTACAAAAATGTGAATTTCCGCTTTTTGAAACAGCTCTGACTTTCTGAGCACCTGTCATGTTTCCTGAGGTTCTACAATGCCCAGACAGTACAAACACCCCACAAATGACCCCATTTCGGAAAGTAGACACCCTAAGGTATTCACTGATGGGCATAGTGAGTTCATAGAACTTTTTATTTTTTGTCACAAGTGAGCGGAAAATGATGATGTATTTTTTATTTTATTTTTTTCTTACAAAGTCTCATATTCCACTAACTTGTGACAAAAAATAAAAAATTCTAGGAACTCGCCATGCCCCTCACGGAATACCCTGGGGTGTCTTCTTTCCAAAATGGGGTCACTTGTGGGGTAGTTATGCTGCCCTGGCATTTTAGGGGCCCATATGCGTGAGAAGTAGTTTACAATCAGAAGCTGTAAAAAATGACCGGTGAAATCCGAGTGCTCTTTGGAATGTGTGCCCCTTTGCCCACCTAGGCTGCAAAAAAGTGTCACACATCTGGTATCGCCGTACTCAGGAGAAGTTGGGGAATGTGTTTTGGGGTGTCATTTTACATATACCCATGCTGGGTGAGAGAAATATCTTGGCAAAAGACAACATTTCCCATTTTTTTATACAAAGTTGGCATTTGACCAAGATATTTATCACACCCAGCATGGGTATATGTAACATGACACCCCAAAACACATTCCCTAACTTCTCCTGAGTACGGCGATATCACATGTGTGACACTTTTCTGCAGCCTAGATGCGCAAAGGTGCCCAAATTCCTTTTAGGAGGGCATTTGTAGACATTTGGATCCCAGACTTCTTCTCACGCTTTAGGGCCCCTAAAAAGCCAGGGCAGTGTAAATACCCCACATGTGACCCCATTTTGGAAAGAAGACACCCCAAGGTATTCAATGAGGGGCCTGGCGAGTTCATAGAATTTTTTTTTTTGTCATAAGTTAGCGGAAATTGATTATTTTTTTGTTTTTTCTCACAAAGTCTCACTTTCCGCTAACTTGGGACAAAAATTTCAATCTTTCATGGACTCAATATGCCCCTCAGCGAATACCTTGGGGTGTCTTCTTTCCAAAATGGGGTCATTTGTGGGGTGTTTGTACTGCCCTGGCATTTGAGGGTCTCCGCAATCATTACATGTATGGCCAGCATTAGGAGTTTCTGCTATTCTCCTTATATTGAGCATACAGGTAATGAGATTTTTTTTTTTTCCGTTCAGCCTCTGGGCTGAAAGAAAAAAATGAACGGCACAGATTTCTTCATTCGCATCGATCAATGTGGATGAAAAAATCTGTGCCAAAAAAAAATGGAGGGGAAAGGCGTCTGCCAGGACATAGGAGCTCCGCCCAACATCCATACCCACTTAGCTCGTATGCCCTGGCAAACACGATTTCTCCATTCACATCAATCGATGTGGATGAATAAATCATTGCCGGGATTTTTTTTTTTTTTATATATACAAAGTGTTTGCCAAAGCATATGAACACCGCCACCTCCTCAGCTCATATGCCTCGGCAAACGTATCTTTTACTGCAGAGGAGAAATCTCGTCTTGCAGCGCCGCATACACCGACTTGTGTGTAATCTGACAGCAGCGCAATGCTTCTGTCAGAATGCACATCAGTGCTGCAGCTAGTCGATCGGTTGGTCCACCTGGAAGGTAAAAAAAAAAACAAAACAAAAAAGAAAAAACCAGGCCGCAACGCAAAATTTTTTATTAACTTTATAATAACTTTAGAACAGAACATATAAACTTTTTAACTTTTGAAACTGAACGTTTTTTTTTTGTTTTTTTTTTACCTTTATAGGACAAACCTCTCCTTCCCCATGGGACAATGTGCAAAGCGCAAATCGCCCAAAGATGTGGCAAAGTACATTATGCACTTTATCCCAGGTGAAAGGAGAGATTTGCAGCAGCTCTGTGTGTGAATGGGCCCTAATAGCCCTGTGTGCCTGTCCTGGTGAGATGTGATCCCTATGCTAGGTGTACCTGTGTGTGGTACTTCCGGAAACACTCCCCTAAGCATAGGGCAGGGTGGTCAGGGCAGTCAGGACAGAAATAGCGGGTGTCACGCCTTATTCCACTCCTGTTACAGACACGACATCTTTTTCGGGGTGACGGTTGGTTTGAGGTACCAGCAACGACATTGGGGAAATGTCGCTCGTGTAGACGGCTAACTACACTGGTGGATGGGGCCACGGAACCTCTTGGGTACCGGAGGTTCTCGATGATCTCTTCCTGAAATTTGAGGAAGGATCCTGTTCTCCCAGCCTTACTGTAGAGAACAAAACTATTATACAGAGCCAATTGAATCAAATTTACAGACACCTTCTTATACCAGCGTCTGGTGCGTCGGGAAACTAAATACAGAGACAACATCTGGTCATTGAAGTCCACCCCTCCCATGTGAAGGTTATAGTCGTGGACTGAGAGGGGCTTTTCAATGACACGGGTTGCTCGCTCAATTTGGATTGTCGTGTCTGCGTGAATGGAGGAGAGCATGTAAACGTCACGCTTGTCTCTCCATTTCACCGCGAGCAGTTCTTCGTTACACAAGGCAGCCCTCTCCCCCCTTGCAAGACGGGTGGTAATGAGCCGTTGGGGGAAGCCCGCGCGACTAGTTCGCGCTGTGCCACAGCAGCCAATCTGTTCTAGAAACAAATGCCTGAAGAGGGCCACACTTGTGTAGAAATTGTCCACATAAAGATGGTACCCCTTGCCAATAAGGTGACACCAAGTCCCAGACTGTCTTCCCACTGCTCCCCAGGTAGTCAGGGCAACCGACCGGCTCCAGGGTCTGATCTTTTCCCTCATAGATCCGAAATTTGTGGGTATAGCCTGTGGCCCTTTCACAGAGCTTATACAATTTGACCCCATACCGGGCGCGCTTGCTTGGGATGTATTGTTTAAAGCCAAGGCGCCCGGTAAAATGTATAAGGGACTCGTCTATGCAGATGTTTTGCTCAGGGGTATACAAATCTGCAAATTTCTGATTGAAGTGGTCTATGAGGGGCCGAATTTTGTGGAGCCGATCAAAAGCTGGGTGGCCTCTGGGACGGGAGGTGATGTTATCGCTAAAGTGCAGGAAACGCAGGATGGTCTCAAATCGTGTCCTGGACATAGCAGCAGAGAACATGGGCATGTGATGAATTGGGTTCGTGGACCAATATGACCGCAATTCATGCTTTTTAGTTAGACCCATGTTGAGGAGAAGGCCCAGAAAAATTTTAATTTCGGAAACTTGGACTGGTTTCCACCGGAAAGGCTGGGCATAAAAGCTTCCCGGGTTGGCGGATATAAATTGTGTGGCATACCGGTTTGTTTCTGCCACAACTAAGTCCAAGAGCTCCGCAGTCAAGAACAGCTCAAAAAATCCCAGGGCCGAACCGATCTGAGCTGTCTCAACCCGAACTCCAGACTGGGCGGTGAAAGGGGGAACTACAGGTGCGGCTGAAGTTGGGGGCTGCCAATCCGGATTTGCCAGCACCTCAGGGATTCTAGGGGGTCTACGGGCCCGTCTGTGCGGTGGCTGCGACGGGGTAACTACTGCACGTGCCACCGTACCAGCTTCAACTGCCCTTCTGGTGCTCGCCACTTCACCATGTTGTACGGCAGTGCTCGTACTAGGTCCACAATGGGCTGCGCTGCTGGTGTATGCCTCACCACGTAATCCGACAGCGCCAGCCCCACTCTGCTGCCCTTGAAGCGGATCCTGCGCAACCTGTGGCCTAGCGACACGGGGCCGAGTACGCCTGGTGGTATCAGGGACCTCAACCTCCTCGTCCGAACTTTGAGTCAGACTGCCACTGCTTTCTACAGGTTCATATTCTGACCCGCTAGATTCGTCAGATGAGGGTTCCCATTCCTCATCCGACTGGGTCAGAAGCCTGTAGGCCTCTTCAGAAGAATACCCCCTGTTTGACATTTGGGCAACTAAATTTAGGGGTATTCCCTGAGACTACCCAAGAAAAAAAGCAAGCCTGTCTTACAAATGGGAGGCTAGCGAAGTACCGGAGGCCGCTGCGGTTGATAAAAATATCAAAACTGATTTTTTTATCGCCGCAGCGCGTGTAAAGTGATTGTGTCACTGCGGTGGGGCGGGCGTGGGTGAACGCACGTGTGGGCGACCGATCGGGAAAACACTGCGTTTTGGGTGGAGGGCGAGCTAAGGTGACACTAATACTATTATAGATCTGACTGTGATCAGTTTTGATCACTTACAGATACTATAAAAGCACAAATGCTGATTAGCGATACGCTAATCAGCGAATCAGTGACTGCGGTGCGGTGGGCTGGGCGCTAACTGATCCCTAAACTACCTAACCAAGGGGCCTAAACTATCCTAAACCTAACAGTCAATACCAGTGAAAAAAAAAAGTGACAGTTTACACTGATCACTTTTTCCCTTTCACTAGGTGATTGACAGGGGGCGATCAAGGGGTTAATTGGGGTGATAGGGGTGATGGAGGGTGATCTGGGGGCTAAGTGAAGTGTTGGTGGGTACTCACAGTGATGCCTGCTCCTCTGCTGAGACCAACTGACGAAAAGGACCAGCAGAGGAGCAGGGAAGCAATTTAACACATCATATTTACTAATATGATGTGTTAGCTGGCTTCTGATTCGATTTTTTAAAAATCAGCAACCTGCCAGCGACGATCATTGGCTAGCAGGTTGCTGACGAAATACTCCTTGAACTTTTGCCGGCCCGCGATGTGCATGCGCGGGCCGGCTCTGACCGAAATCTCGCTTCTCGCGAGATGAAGCACGGATGCGTCCAGGAGGAATGAATCAACCACCTTCCGGACGCATCCGTGCGTTAGGCGGTCGGGAAGTGGTTAAATGGGACATGGCATCTAAAACCAGTCCAACAAAATCTGCCTTCCAAAAACCATGTGGCTCTCCTTTCCTGCTGTGCCCTGCCATGTGCCCTTACATCAGTTTACAACCACTTGTGGGGTGTTTCTGTAAACCGCAGAATCAGGGTAATAAATATTTAGTTTTGTTTGGCTGTTAACCCTCAATGTGTTAAAGAATTTTTTTTAATAAAATGGAAAATCTGCCAAAAAAGTGAAATTTTCCTTTAATTCTTGTGGAACACCTAAAGGGTTAACAAAGTTTGTAAAATCAGTTTTGAGTAACTTGAAGGGTGTAGTTTCTACATGGGGGTCATTTATGGGGGGTATCCACTATGTAAGCCCCACAAAGTGACTTCAGACCTGAAATGGTCCTTAAAAAGTGGGTTTTGGGAATTTTCTTAAAAATTTTAAGAATTGCTTCTAAACTTCTAAGGGCTCTTTCACACCTGCGTTCTTGTCTTCCGGCATAGAGTTCCGTCGTCGGGGCTCTATGCCGGAAGAATCCTGATCAGTTTTATCCTAATGCATTCTGAATGGAGTGAAATCCGTTCAGGATGCATCAGGATGTCTTCAGTTCCGGAACGGAACGTTTTTTGGCCGAAGAAAATACTGCAGCATGCTGCGCTTTTTGCTCCGGCCCAAAATCCTGAAGACTTGCCGCAAGGCCGGATCTGGAATTAATGCCCATTGAAAGACATTGATCCGGATCCGGTCTTAAGCTAAACGTCGTTTCGGCGCATTGCCGGATCCGACGTTTAGCTTTTTTAGAGTGGTTACCATGGCTGCCGGGACGCTAAAGTCCTGGCAGCCATGGTAAAGTGTAGCGGGGAGCGGGGGAGCAGCATACTTACCGTCCGTGCGGCTCCCGGGGCGCTCCAGAGTGACGTCAGGGCGCCCCACGCGCATGGTTGACGTGATCGCATGGCACGTCATCCATGTGCATGGGGCGCTCTGACGTCACTCTGGAGCGCCCCGGGAGCCGCGCGGACTGTAAGTATACCGCTCCCCCGCTCCCCGCTCCTACTATGGCAACCAGGACTCTAATAGCGTCCTGGCTGCCATAGTAACACTGAAAGCATTTTGAAGACGGATCCGTCTTCAAATGCTTTCAGTACACTTGCGTTTTTCCGGATCCGGCGTGTAATTCTGGCAAGTGGAGTACACGACAGATCCGGACAACGCAAGTGTGAAAGAGGCCTAAGCCTTGTAACATCCTAAAAAAATAAAATAATATTTCCAAAATGATGCCTATGGGAAATGTTAAGTAATAAATATTTTATGAGGTATCACTTTCTGTTTTAGAAGCAGAGAAATAGAAATTTCGAAAATTGTGAATTTTTCTAAATTTTGGGTAAATTTCGGGATTTTTTCATAAATAAAGGTGAAATATATTGACTCAAACTTATGACTGTCATGAAGTACAATGTGTCACGAGAAAACAATCTCAGAATGGCTTGGATAAATAAAAGTGTTCCAAAGCTATTACCACATAAAGTGAGGCATGTCAGATTTGTACATTTTGACCTGGACACTGGGGCATCAATGACCTTTGGTCATGAAAGGGTTAAACATACAAAATATACACGACACTACAGACAGACAAACAATATGAAGGGCCCATTTCACATACCTGTAGAAAACAATTTCATCATATTCTTTGAACAAATAAAAAAATATTATGAAGCTCCATACACATATTATAAAAATGTAAGTAGTTCCTGTCCACATACTCAATACATTAATTTACATATACAGTCGTGGCCAAAAGTTTTGAGAATGAAACAAATTCGCAAGTCCCCAGGAGAGGAGTTCAGTGTGTAGGTGCCCAGGCTGCTCTGCCTTCTTTTCACTTTACTCCTCCCCAGCCTCTGCCTTTGCCCAGCCCTCCAAGTCTCTTGCCTCATCGATAGGTCCGAACTTGAGGGCTGGCAAAGGCAGAGACTGGGGGGGAGTAAAGTGAAAAGAAGGCAGAGCAGCCTGGGCACCTAGACACTGAACTCCTCCCCTGGGCACTTGCGAGTGCTCATTTGCATATGAATTAAACTTCCTTTTTTCCTGCTGGTGCAAGTCTAAAGACAAAAACAAAGGTACCGTTACAATCCTGTATAGGTGTGCTACAGAGCCATGTAAGCACTGTATATGGCCATATGGAGATGACAGACTCCCTTTAATGACAGCAATGAAATGCAGTGGAAAGGTTTTTTTGGTATTAAGTTAATTTTCATGGCAAAGAAGGACTGTGCAATTCATCTGATCACTCTTCATAACATTCTGGAGTATATGCAAATTGCTATTATAAAAACTTAAGCAGCAAGTTTTCCAATTTCCAATATTTATGTCATTCTCAAAACTTTTGGCCACGACTGTACATTCACTTTTTATTACTTGCTGTATCTGTGCCTTTTTTTTTTATAGACACACACCACTTGCTAGAGCAGCGGTTCTCAACCTAGGGGTCGCGACCCCTTTGGGGGTCGATCGGCCCTTTCCGGGGGGGTGGCCTGAGGCTTCCTATTGTGGGGCGCCCGTGTAGCGTTATACTACCCTACCTCGTGAGCAGTGGCGTCGCCAGGGGGGGCCACGGCCCCCCCTACATCATGCTGTGCCCCCCCATGTGCCTCCCCAACTAAAATGCCCCCGTTCCCGCCCCCCAAGTGAACCGCCGCCGCAGTCAAGCACAGGGAGATGAGCGCTTCCATTGCGCTCATCTCCCTTGTAATCTGCCTGTGCTGCGGCGGTGCAGGGGAGGGAGAGGTGTGTCCCCTCCCTTTCCTCTGATAGGCTGCCGGCGCACTAGGCCGGCAGCCTATCAGAGGCCGGCGCAGGCGGCGCGATGACGTCATCACGCCGCCTGAGCCTTACAGCGCGGGACACAGGCCAGAAGAGGCCTGCATCGCATCGCTGGCACTGAGGTAAGTATAAGTGTTTTTTTTTATTTTATTACAATACTGGCACATGATGATGATGATGATGATGGGGGGTACTTAATACTGGCTGGCACATGATGATAATGGGGGGGACTTAATACTGGCTGGCATATGATGATAATGGGGGGGGACTTAATACTGGCTGGCACATGATGATGATGGGGGGGACTTAATACTGGCTGGCACATGATGATGATGGGGGGGGCTTAATACTGGCTGGCACATGATGATGATGGGGGGGACTTAATACTGGCTGGCACATGATGATGATGGGGGGGACTTAATACTGGCTGGCACATGATGATGATGGGGGGGACTTAATACTGGCTGGCACATGATGGGGAGGGGGACTTAATACTGACTGGCACATGATGATGATGGGCGGGGGGACTTTATACTGGCACATGATGATGATTGGGGGGGCGACTTTATACTGGCACATGATTGGGGGGGGCGACTTAATACTGGCACATGATGATGGGGGGACTTAATACTGGCACATGATGATGATGGGGGGGACGGGGACTTAATACTGGCACATGATGATGATGGGGGGGCGACGACTTTATACTGGCACATGATGATGATTGGGGGGGGACGACATTATACTGGCACATGATGATTGGGGGGACATATCAGATATTTACATTACAATTCATAACAGTAGCAAAATTTGTTATGACGTAGCAAGGAAAAAAATGTAATGGTTGGGGGTCACCACAACATGAGGAACTGTATTAAGGGGTCACGGCTTTAGAAAGGTTGAGAACCACTGTGCTAGAGCATCACACACCCCTTCCCACTACTAAAGGGAAATATTTCTTGTGAAAAATAGAGCCAATGTATAAACAGACAGAAATCAAGTTATTTATTTAGAACAACACATAGGACAAAATATTGTGCACAAAATAAAGTCTCTAAATCAATACAATGCCACGTGGACTTATTATATAAGGATATCCCATACTATATAAATCAGTATACCGTGCTTGGTGTAAAATAAATTACTCTCACACATACAGGTGAAACTCGAAAAATTAGAATATCGTGCAAAAGTCCATTTATTTCAGTAAGGCAAATTAAAAGGAATCGCATTAATGCAGCTTAAAATTTAAATTTTGTGAAAAGGTTGAATATTCTAGGCTCTAAGGCCTCTTTCACACGACTGTTTTTTTTCACACGACTGTTGTCCGTATACGGAAGCATTCATTTCAATGGTTCCGCAAAAAAAACTGAATGTACTCTGTATGCATTCCGTTTCCGTATTTCCGTTTTTCCGTTCCATTGAGAGATATAACATGTCCTATTATTGCCCACAAATCGCGTTCCGTGGCTCCATTCAAGTCAATGGGTCAGCAAAAAAAACTGAACACATACAGACATTTTTGGGCGGAACCATCTATTGAAAATGTTATGCCCAGCCCAATTTTTTCTATGTAATTACTGTATACTGTATATGCCATATGGAAAAACGGAACTGAAACGGAAACACAACGGAAACAAAAAACGGAACCGGAAAAACACGGCCCGCAAAACACTGAAAAAGCCATACGGTCGTGTGAAAGAGGCCTAAGTGTCACACTCTAGTCAGCTAATTAATCCATACCCCCTGAGCAAAGGGTACCTAAAAATTGAGACTTTGGGGTTTCATAAGCTGTAAGCCATAATCATCCAAAACATAACAAAAAAAGGCTTGAAATATCTCGCTTTGCATGTAATGAGTCTCATATATTAGTTTCACCTTTTAAGTTGCATTACTGAAATAAATGAACTTTGCACGATATTCTAATTTTTCGAGTTTCACCTGTACATACATGAGATAAGAGATAATATTCTCAGCAATGAAAGTAGCGATTGTATCTGTGAAGAGGAAAGAAGAAGAATTTATCAATTAATCTTCACACTGTTCTGCAGCAAATAAGAAACACAATTCACATTCCAATATTTCAAGTCTTTGTACTCAAAATATTCCTTCCTTTATGCAATCAACCTTTAACTTAGTGTGCAGTCTCAAATAAAGGAATGTTTTCAGTATCATCTATACTAGGACAGAGACTTATCTATGCGATTAACTCTTCCAGACACATGAACCCCTACTTAAAAGGGAGCCATGATTAAAGTAAAAAACTGAGTAACTATTTTATACACATTATTTTACTTAGCTCTTTAACTTTATGCATACAATACCTGCTCTTATCTATTTCACTGCCACCCAAACCTCTGTCTCTGGTACATTTATGCTTCACATTATGATTAAGAATCTATACTTTTTGTTCTGAAACCAGAACTGTTTCAGAAGAGATTTTCTATCTTCTCTCAAATATTACTAGGGTAATAAAGCTTCCTTTCTGAACATTTTACACAGAGCCTTAACAACTGGGCACCTTTCCTTATTAGCTGTTGATGAACTATGATATCTACAGCCTGCAGAGTTTTACTACTCATATTCCTGCAGACTATCAAACTGCTTCAATGATCTATACGGATATACTGTATATTTCCAAAACAGGGGAGCCAAGGGAGCCCCTTTACAATTTTTTCTTTTTTAACAGTTGTTAAAAATATTTACCTTCTTGGTGCCATCGCCTTTCGTAGGAAACCCAGGGCCGCCGTATGGATGTATGGGATCCCTGAGGCTCCTCCGGAGCCACCCAGGGCCTGAACCTCCTTGTTAAAATCCCTCCTGAAGCGGTCCCGGATAGATCGCCAACGCGTTGTATCCAGTTTGACTATAGAAAAAAAAAACATAAAAAATAAAATCAGCATGATGTAAGGAAAAGAACAATATACATTTATTTTTTTACTTACCATATTTCTCCTGAGCCGCCGCATTTAGATCCCCCAGGTCTCAAAAATTTGCACACAGATGTCCCTCCAGAGCCGCTGGGCCCGATGATGATCAGCGTGGTGGCGGTTGGAGTGGTCCCATAATGATGGACGCGCATCCACCGGTTGGATGAGGAGCAGGTTATCTATGGTAGGAACCCCGAACTCCTCATCTTCCCTGGTGGAGCCTCTGGAACCCTGAAAAAAAGGAAATACAAAATTAAATGTAAATCCTAATACAAAATGCAAATTAAAACTACTTAATTCAAGACTTACACGTCTACGACCGCCACGCTCATTCCCGCGGACTCTGGAGGCGACTAGAGGATCTTCGCTGGCGGCTCTAGGTGCAGATTGCTGAAACAAAAACAAAAAATGTTTTACAGAATGTATTTTAATAATAAAATTAATTATATATATATATATATATATATATATATATATACAGTACAGACCAAAAGTTTGGACACACCTTCTCATTCAAAGAGTTTTATTTTTTTCATGACTATGAAAATTGTAGATTCACACTGAAGGCATCAAAACTATGAATTAACACATGTGGAATTATATACATAAAAAAGTGTGAAACAACTGAAAATATGTCAAATTCTAGGTTCTTCAAAGTAACCACCTTTTGCTTTGATTACTGCTTTGCACACTCTTGGCATTCTCTTGATGAGCTTCAAGAGGTAGTCACCTGAAATGGTTTTCACTTCACAGGTATGCCCTGTCAGGTTTAATAAGTGGGATTTCTTGCCTTATAAATGGGGTTGGGACCATCAGTTGCGTTGTGGAGAAGTCAGGTGGATACACAGCTGATAGTCCTACTGAATAGACTGTTAGAATTTGTATTATGGCAAGAAAAAAGCAGCTAAGTAAAGAAAAACGAGTGGCCATCATTACTTTAAGAAATGAAGGTCAGTCAGTCCGAAAAAATTGGGAAAACTTTGAAAGTGTCCCCAAGTGCAGTCACAAAAACCATCAAGCGCTACAAAGAAACTGGCTCACATGCGGACCGCCCCAGGAAAGGAAGACCAAGAGTCACCTCTGCTGCAGAGGATAAGTTCATCCGAGTCACCAGCCTCAGAAATCGCAGGTTAACAGCAGCTCAGATTAGAGACCAGGTCAATGCCACACAGAGTTCTAGCAGCAGACACATCTCTAGAACAACTGTTAAGAGGAGACTGTGTGAATCAGGCCTTCATGGTAAAATATCTGCTAGGAAACCACTGCTAAGGACAGGCAACAAGCAGAAGAGACTTATTTGGGCTAAAGAACACAAGGAATGGACATTAGACCAGTGGAAATCTGTGCTTTGGTCTGATGAGTCCAAATTTGAGATCTCTGGTTCCAACCACCGTGTCTTTGTGCAACGCAGAAAAGGTGAACGGATGGACTCTACATGCCTGGTTCCCACCATGAATATATGACACTCTGAGGTCCCCCCTTGCATCCCCCCTCCCCATTGAAAAGCAATTAAGGTGTTTGCTTAACACATTTAGTTTAGATCAGTCGGCCCAGGACCGGGCCCTGGGAGATATGTTGCCGGGCCGCAGAGGAGAGAGGAGCGCAGGCGCCAGGCTCATGCGCGGCCGACGCGTACATGTTGCCAACATCAGTGGAGACGGAGGGAGGGACGGAGAGAGGGAATCCCTCCCTCCCATGACGCGGCCGCTGCAGAGCCCAATACAATGAGCGGGCTCTGAGGCGCCGCACCACTGCCACCAATGAATATGTCTCTAATATTAAAGTAGGAGGAGGGACAGGGGAGGGTTTACCGCTGCACCGTCTCAGCTAGTGTGCTCGGCGAACGGCAGCAGCGGCACCCTCCTCCTCCTCCTGAGTCTTGTGTTCTCAGACCAGTCCCCAGCCATTAGTGATCTGGAAAGCGCAGGTAACCACACACTGTCCCACAGATGGGGTCACCTATTATTAATCTGAGGTACATGGTGCTATTACATTAGTACCCCATGTACCTCAGATTAAAAGTATGTGGCCCCCAAGCACATCATCAAATAATGGGCAACATTGGGTTAACCATTAATATGAGGCACATGCAGGTCCAAATTGATAAAACAATGTGCCTCATATTAACAGCATGTACCTGATGCCATTAACCCCATGTTGTCCATTATGTTAAGCGGGGTACTTGACGAGGTTGCTATTAATATGTGGCACATGGTTTCATCAATTTAGACTCCATGTGCCTCACATTAATAGCCAGTAACCTTATCATACTGTAGTACCTAACACCAGCCTACACATTAACCCCATGCTGCTCAATGTCCATTATGTCAGGAAGCACTTGCTGGTGTTACTATTAATATGAGGCACAAGGCTTTATCAATTTAGACTTCTATTTGCTTCACATTAATAGCAAGTGACCCCATCAAGTACCTCCTCACATAATGGGCAATTGATACTTTGCAAAAAGTAAAAATTAAAAAATACTCACACGTTAACCCCATGCAACATCTTAATATCTTAATATGCACCTTGTGTTTTGTCGTGCGCGTGAATCAGTCAGCGCCGACCAGCACCCCCATAAACCCCGCCCACCCCCTAAGCCCCGCCCCAGACCCCCCCCCCCCCCACGCCACCCGGTCGCTGGAAAAATTGTCTTACATGAAACTGGTCCTTGGTGCAAAAAAGGTTGGGGACCACTGGTTTAGATAACATGTCTCATAAAGCATGTGTGTCAACTCTACTACATCTGTAGCTATGGGTAAATTCATGGTTCACTGTGTTAATAAACAGCCTGTTTAAAAACGCACTGCATAACCACATATGTTATGCTTTTTAAATAATTTTTTTTTTTCAAAAACTGTCCCTTATTGGTATTTAAACACACACAGCGTTATTGGAAAAAAACTGTGTCTTGTTCTCAACAAAAACCACTGAGTAATGAGAAAATATGATTGATAATGTATCTAAAAATCTATAAGAATTCACTGCCTGTATAGATACTAAAATTGAAAATAAAAAATATTTATTATTGATTGTTAAATATTAAGAACTTTATGATGGGCAAGTGCCCTTGTATCACAGGCTCTAACCTCTAAACAGTTGAGTCCCTAAATTTTTATAGGATGGACTACATGGTATTTACAACAATACAATCAGTGTATTGTTGTGAGTTTAGAGGTATAGGTAAATAGGGCTTTGTGCAATTTCCCAACACCAGGGAACATTGCGTTCATTCCCCACGTGTTTTATTATTCATTATCTTTATACAATGTGTGTTGACAGCTAGCACATTGCATCAGCTTCTATTCTGGTTATTCAGCAAATTTGATTCATAGTGTCGCCTAGTCATATCTGAAGCTCCTGATGATCTGGTGCCTACCAGAGAAACGGGTTGAGCATTATAGTTATATTGCTAAAGTTCCATACACACATTTTTGAATGTATCTATCCTGGGCAATAGATCATAATCACCATCAGGGATCCACTACCCCACCAACTCTGGTGAATGTGCAAGAATTTAAATACACAAGATCTAGGCCCAGTACCTATTTTCCTATACCTCTAAACTCACAACAATACATTGATTGTATTGTTGTAAATACCATGTAGTCCCTCTTATAAAAATTCAGGGACTCAACTGTTTAGAGGTTAGAACCTGTGATACAAGGGCACTTGCCCATCATAAAGTTCTTAATATTTAGCAATCAATAATAAATATTTTTTATTTTTGTATCTATACAGGCAGTGAATTCTTGTTCTCAACAAAAAGTCCTAAAATTATGCCATAAAACAGTGGTCCCCAACCACCAGGGTGTGGAACAGTGTTGGGCTGCGGTCCATCTGGTATTGGTCCGTGGAAAATGCTGCAGTTGAACGGAGGGGACAGGAACTATTGTTTTCTCTGCCCCACTGTTAAGCCTTATAGGCTGAAGGCTGCCCCCCTGGAGAGGGGCTATATTTAAGGGGACCACTACTTGGGGGGCAGTAAAGATGCCGCTACTCTGGGGGCACTGTGTTTTAAGAGGCCACTACTGGAGGGTACTTTTACATAAAAAGGACACTACTGGGGGGTATTTTATATGAAAAGGACACTAATGGGGGGCATAAAAGGAGGCAAATAGGTGTTTTCAATTATGCTGAAACAAGTTGTGGTCAAAAGACATCATCTGTGCAGGACTGAGAAAAGAACGAAAGAGAACGATTCCAGCCAGAGGAGACATCACCAGTAGTTCACTGAGTAGGGACCTAAATAAGAATTCACACCCTATACGATGAGATAATGATAACCTATCTTAAGGATAGGTTACCATTATCATTTCCTGGAAAACCCCTTTAATGGGAGCATATGTTTGCCTGTGTATGTATATATAAAATATAATGTATTTATATTACACTACTCACAAAAAGTTTGGGATATTTCGCTTGTGGGTGGCATTTCAGGATGAAACTAAATGCACTGTAACCTTTACAGGTGAACTCAATGTGACCTTCTCTAAACTTTTGAATGCACATGTCCAACTGTTCAATGTTTCTGTACTTTTTTTTTTTTTAAGAATTTTTTTTTTATTTCTCAAAGGAAAGACATATATAAAGTACAATTCAAAGCATTGTATGTTGGTTACAAATCATTTTCATGAAACAGACATTGATGCCTAGTTAGACAGTAAAGATTCAAAACAATTTGACCCTCAACGTCAATTATTCTCAAAACCCTTCATTTAAGTGTCCTCCCCCCCCCCCCACCCAGATCTGAGAAAGCCTAACCCCCCTCCTCCCAACCCCAAACCAAAACTAACTTTCGTCCTGCCAGAACATTCACCATACCTCTTGACAGACATGGGCTAAAGGTATTATGCCGACATACTGGTAACATCTCGGACAGTCATAATAAACATGTCATTGTGCCAAACGACCTAGCGTCCCTTTCAACTGCTCCTCTAGGTACCACTTTGTTAGTGTGAAAGGTCTCATGATATTCTCAATTTCGGAATCGGAGAAGAACTGTCTCAGAAAGCCACTCCATTTCTTGAGAAATTTGCCTCCCTTCCCTTCCTTATGTTTTATTACATCCCCTCGCTCCAAGGTCAGTAACTCTTTGAGACAGGCTAAAATGACATCCCTAGAGGGGACCGAAGGCCGGAGCCAGTGTTGTAAAATGCTCCTTTTGGTTACCATACAGAGTGCATGGAAGAGGGTCGGCAGTCTACGTTCCATAGGGACCCCATCCTTCAGTTCCTCCCAGTAATGAAATAAAAAGATCACAAGGCTCAACGGGACTGTCAGATTCCAACTATCCTTTGATATCTGGGCCACCTGGTTCCATAGGCTTTGTATTTGAGGGCAGGACCATAAACTATGGAATAGGTCGGTGTGCATTACCTTACATTTTAGGCACCTAGTGATCCTGTCCGACCTATTGGGAGCTGCCGGGAGATTAAAAGCATAGATGGCATTATGCATTATCCTGAAATGTGTGTCCCTCCAAGTTTCATTTATGACTGAGTTCCTCAAAGCCCACCATCCCTTCAAGATCTTCTCCCCTGCCTCATCGTCTTCTAAGATACGGGCCCATGGGCGAAAAACCAGGAGTGGCAGACCGTCTCCCAAAATCTCCCGTAACTGGGAGTATAAGAGAGATATGGATTGTGGGCCTGTACCCTTCAATGCTATCTTGTCAAATTCATTTGTCGTTATTTCCTTAGAAACATCTCTCTCAATCTATCGGTCAGGAATTTACTGACCTGGGTATATTGAATAGTTTGAAAAGGACTCAGGTGAAAAACGTCCCTAACTTCCTGACATGATAGCCATCTATTCTCGGTCTTATGCAGCAACTGCTGGGCCCTTAGTATTCCCTTCTGTTTCCATTCCTTAAACAAGGCATTACTCCTTCCCTGCTCGAATTCCGGATGTCCCCACAGGGGCAAAAATTTCGAGACCCTCTGACAGTCGCAAATTCTTCCTAATAATTCGCCATGCTGCCCAGGTGTGACGGAAGATAGTCTAATTCCGCAAGTGCATGGGGAGGGCTCTCAAGGCCGTGTGTAACAGGGTGCAAGGATCCCAAGGTGCGCAAAGTTCCTTCTCTAAAACATAGTCAGAGTGAAAACTTGTGTGACGTAGCCAGTCAATAATGTGTCTGAGAAGACACGCATGATTATATATTCTAACGTCAGGCATATTCATTCCCCCTTTTATTTTTAGGGCCATCAGCTTCCTCAGACCTATTCTTGGTCTCTTTCCCTTCCAGATAAAACATGCCACCTCACCATGAAGTCTGCTGACGTCCACATGTTTAATCAGCAAGGGCAACGTTTGAAGAGGGTAAAGAAGTCTGGAGAAGCTGATCATTTTGACTAAATGAATTCTGCCTAGTAAAGGTAGGGGTAGATTCTGCCACTTACGCAACTCACAAGTCACCTTGTTTAGGAGAGGGGTATAGTTTAGACCATACAAGGATTTTGCTCTGGGACCTATCTTGATTCCTAAGTATGTAATGTGGTCTTTAGCCACCGGTATCCCACCTATATCACTCCTCGACTTCAATCTTGTCCCCCCCTCCCCAGTTGTAAAAGAGCACACTTGGCTGTATTTATCTTAAAACCTGAGAACTGACCAAATTCTGCTATGCTGTTCAGTACTGCCTGTAGATCTGAAATGGGGTTTTCCATAAATAAGAGTATGTCATCAGCGAAAAAGATGGCTTTCAGTTCAGAATTCCCTATTCTAATACCCTTAAAAATCCCACCCGAGTGCAAGCATAGGTTCCCCTATGCAAGCTAAAAGGGTCAGAAAGAAAGCCCTGCATGCCTATCCTGGCCATAGGAGTTGTGTATAGCTGAGAAAGGTACTCCCTGAAAGAGCCCCTCACCCCAAATTTGTCCAACACCCTCCATAGCCACTCCCAGTGTACTTTATCAAAAGCTTTCTCAGCGTCCAGGGTGACTATGGAGGGTGTCGATCCCTCTCCCTTTCTCCGACCCACCTCATCCAAGACCGCCAAAACTCGGCGGATGTTGGTGACCGCTGATCGATTTCTGATGAAACCAACCTGTAGTGGGCTGATCAGATTCGGGAGGATGCGTGCTAATCTGTTGGCCATAAGCTTCGATAGGATTTTAACATCCTGATTGATGAGAGATATCGGTCTGTACGACGCGGGGTCCTCTGCTGGCTTACCCTCCTTAGGGAGCATGAGTATATGTGCCATGTTCATTTGAGCGGATAGCCTTCCCCCCTGTAAAAGGACATTTCCCAATCTAGACAGTACCGGTGAAATTTGTACTTTTAGGGCTTTATAGAAGTCACCCGAATAACCATCAGGTCCCGGTGCCTTATTCCCAGGTAATTGTGATATCGTATTCAGAATTTCCTCTTCCGTGATGGGCATATTAAGCTGATCCAGATCCTCCTGTGCGACCATTGGGAGATTTAAGCCATCTAAGAAACTGGGGTCTATCGATACATTATCAGGTGGTCTACTATACAGGTCTACTATACGGTGGGATCGGACCTCAACTTTCCTACAGAGTCACGCAAATGGGTGATTGGGGTTGTTTGTCTACGTCCCTTAGCCAAATTGGCCAGGAGTCTACCAGCCTTATTACCAAACTTGTGCAGCCCCAATTCCCACTTAGCTTTATGAAAGCTCTCCTTTCTCGTTGCCCAAAGCTCAAAATCCCCCCTAGCTGCAATCCATTTGTCTTTGTTCTCTGGCGTTGGAGATTGCACAAAAGCCCTGTAGCAACTCTGGACTTCTTGACTACACTTAATGAATTGTGCCTTCGTAGCTCTCTTGAGACCTGTTATGTTTGCTATCAATCTGCCTCTTAGAACGGACTTGCCTGCTTCCCAAAAAAGTAGAGGGTCAGATTCATGCTCCTGGTTGATGGTGCTGTATTCCAGCCACCAGACCCGTAATAATTCTACAAAAGTCTCATCCTCAGCTAGGAAAGACGGGAATTTCCAGATATATTCTGCCCCTCTCGGTTCCATATCCGCCAATGTCAAAACCACTGGCGAATGGTCTGAGATCACCAGATTTTCAATAAATACCTCACTAACTCTGGAAAGAAGTTCTGGTTTAGCAAACCAGTAGTCTATGCGAGACCATGAATTTTGTGCATGGGAAAAGTGGGTAAAATCTCGTTCATCCGGATGTGATATCCGCCAGGTATCCACCACAGCAATGTCCTCTGTAAGAGAAGACAAAACCCCACTTCTCCCATGGACTTTTTTCCTCACCAGCCCTGACTGTTTACGGTCCTCGCTTTCCACCATTGTGGCATTAAAGTCCCCTCCCACCAGTATGTTGCCCACAGGATCCGCCAATATCTTGTCTCTCAGGGAGGCAAAAAAACGACCTTGCATTACGTTGGGTGCATATATATTATACACGTTGAGATTCCTGCTCCCATCTTTCATTGTTAGTACCAACACCCTGCCTTCATCATCTGCAGCATAACCTTGGATCCTATGCACTAAATTCCTATGTACCAGAGTGATTACACCCGCCTTGCCCTGTACTGCTGGAGACCCATAGACCTTTCCCACCCATAGCCTTGACATTCTCATAAAATCCGCCTCTAGGAGATGCGTTTCCTGCAGAAAGGGGAGCGCAGGCCCTTGACGTTCCAAGTTATAATCTTAATCATTTCCCCACATTTTTAGTAGGTTCTTCCCCCCCACCGCTGTCACATGAATGAGACTTAAAGATTGGCAGGACAATTCTAACATAACTAAAACATGAAAGAAGAACATAAAAAAACATCCCTGAGTAGCCTGTGAAGGCAAGTGAACAAAACATCACATCCTGGGCTTCACTTTTTTCTGGTACCATCTTACATTCCCACAAACTTCCCCCTGGTTAGCTTACATCGGAGGATTAAAACCACCAGATCCATCAGCCCCCTCCTTCATTTCTTTCTCACCCCTTTATGGAGGCGTTCAGGTATGAAGCATAAGATCCCTCATTTTCGCTGCTTCCGCTGGTTGCTAGACGAGAAATGCAGGACCTCTTCTTTCCGTTGCGACTTGTCACGGGAAGTCCCTTGCAAACCAAATTGTGGACTCTGTGATCCTTTTATCCCCTTTTCCGCCGGATCCTCAGATTCAGGGATATATGGGCCTTGTGAAAAAAAAGCTGTAGCATCCGAGGCGTTATTAAAGTTCCTATAGACTCCGTCTGCGCACTTCACTTTTAAAACTGCCGGATACAGTAGTTGGAAACGGATTTTCCTCTGGAACGATGACGTGCATATTTCACTGAAACCTCTCCTTTTCTTTGTGATCACTGCCGAGTAATCATTGAAGAGCATGATTTTTTGCCCCCTATAGGTTAGAGGTTCTTTTCGCGCCCTAAAAGCGCGTATAATGTCCTCCTTGTCAGAGAAATCAAGGTACTTCATTATGACCTGTCTGCCCCTCTGCAGACGATTAGATACCTCCTTGGATCCCCCAGGAGGGCTCTGTAGTGACCCCAATCTATGCGCTCTTTCCACTTTGCGGGGAACCGACAGTCCCAGCGATCTGGGGAGTTCTGACTCACAAATGTGTTTAAGCTCTGAGCCCGGTATGTCCTCTGGGAGACCCACTAACCTGAGGTTACTGCCACGTGAGCGGTTTTCAAGGTCATAAACCTTATCTTTTAACTCATACACCGTCTGCAGCAGCGTTTTCATTCGCGATTGCGTGCCTTGCATATCTTCTTCCACGCAGGACGTCCTCTGTTCAAGTTCGTCTATGCGGTACCCCTGCTGATTGTAAGCTTCCTGCAGCTCTGTAAGGGATTCCTGTATCGTCGCTGCTAGCGTGGATTTGAAATCAGGTGCCAGGTGGGCCGCAACCTCTATTGCCAGCCTCTTGAGATCCGCAGCTGGTAGCGGGGTATGCTGGAACAAGTCCTCCTGTGAGGATAGCAGGGGCTGATTCAATTCAACCGCCCGCGGCGTGGCCTCAATCTCGGCCGCCATCTTGGCCTCTTTATGCAGCCGCTCCGGCCGCGACTCGTCTCCGTCCTCCGGCTTCTTCCCGCTACGTAGCAGGTACCTCTCCATACACGATGTGCTGTCTTCCGACACTTACCACACTTCGTGCGGTTAATTGAGCCTGTAGGCAGTGATCGGAGGGCGAAGTTGTCTGGGAAGGTGGCGGAGCTCCGCTAAGCGCGTCTCCTCATACCAGCGCCGGAACCGGAAGCCCGTTTCTGTACTTTTTGCACAACTTGCTGTTCTCTAACAAGGAGCTTAATGGCAAAATTCACAACAGGTGTTTGATGCATGAATTGCCCAATACATTTCCTGGCTTAATTACAATTAGTATTTAAACAGTCCTCCTCAAGTCCTCATCATGTTGTTCAAATTTTGACATCATGAGACCAAGACGACACCCAACAATTGATCAACAGTACCAGGATGTTCTCAGACGGAAGTGGCAACTGAGCTTAGAGTGTCACAGAAAGTCATCAGCAGGTTGCAGCAGAGATACAGAGAGACTGGAAAAGTCACAGAAAGGCATAGAAGTGGACATCCTTTGGCCATATCCCACACTGATGACCACTTCATTGGGAACAATGCCCTGCGGACCTGGATGATTAATGCCACACGACTCCAGGCACATTTAAGGGAGGTGAGAGGCACTCAAGTGTCATGTCAGACCATTCAAAACTTTTTACATCAGCTTGGTCTGTGTGCTAGACGACCTGCAAGGGTACCTGACCACAGACGTCATTGTCTTGCATGGAGCGTCTACGTTGGATGAGGGACCAGTGGGCCTTATTGCTGTTCTTTGCTGAAAGTCGATTCATGCTGAGCAGAAATGATGGCCACCAATGATGTTGGAGATGTCAAGGAGAGCGCTATGCATCAGCCACTTTTGTCACCAGACGAGCTTTTGGTGGTGGTGGTTTTACAGCGTAGGCAGGTGTGTCTAGTCAATACACAACTGCCCAGCACTTTGTGAATGGTTCAGTGACAAGCCCATACTACTTGAATAACATCATTAATCCAGTCATTGTGCCTCTGCATGAACAGCACAGGTCTAATTTCATCTTCATGGACAACAATGCACCAGCTCATCAAGGTCACATTATAAGGCAACGGCTGCTGGAGACTGGGGGACCTCAAATGGAGTGGTCTGCACTAAATTCTATTGAAAACCTATGGGATCAGCTGAGTCACTGTGTAGAGGCTCATAACTCTGTACCCCAGAACCTCAATGACCTGATGACCTCAATGACCTGGCAAAAGAGTGGGATGTCATGCCTCAGCAGACAATAAGTCGACTTGTGAACCGCATGAGATGTCGTTGTCAAGCTGTAATTGTTGCTCACGGTCACATAACAAGTTTTTGAGACTGACATTTTTTGTGGGGTATACCCACCACTGTTGTTGGCTTTTGTTTCAATAAATCGTTTGAGATGAGGAAATCACCATTGCATGCTTCTACTTAAATGCCCTACTTTCATGATATAATATCACTGTAGCGTGAACTTTTTACGTTATATACTGTGAAAATATATATATATACAGTGGGGCGAAAAAGTATTTAGTCAGCCACCAATTGTACAAGTTCTCCCACTTAAAAAGATGAGAGGCCTGTCATTTTCATCATAGGTATACCTCAACTATGAGAGACATAATGAGAAAAAAAAATCCTGAAAATCACATTGTCTGATTTTTAAAGAATTTATTTGCAAATTATGGTGGAAAATAAGTATTTGGTCAATAACAAAAGTTAATCTCAATACTTTGTTATATACCTTTTGTTGGCAATGACAGAGGTCAAACGTTTTCTGTAAGTCTTCACAAGGTTTACACACACACTGTTGCTGGTATTTTGGCCCATTCCTCCATGCAGATCTTCTCTAGAGCAGTGATGTTTTGGGGCTGTCGCTGGGCAACACAGACTTTTAACTCCCTCCAAAGGTTTTCTATGGGGTTGAGATCTGGAGACTGGCTAGGCCACACCCGGATCATGAAATGGTTCTTAAGAAGCCACTCCTTCGTTGCCCGTGGGGTGTGTTTGGGATCAATGTCATGCTGAAAGACCCAGCCACGTTTCATCTTCAATGCCCTTGCTGATGTAAAGAGGTTTTCACTCAAAATCTCACGATACATGGCCCTATTCATTCTTTCCTTTACACGGATCAGTCGTCCTGTTTTTTTTTTGCTGAAAAACAGACCCAAAACATGATGTTATCACCCCTATGCTTCACAGTAGGTATGGTGTTATTTGGATGCAACTCAGCATTCTTTCTCCTCCAAACACGACGAGTTGAGTTTTTACCTAAAAGTTCTACTTTGGTTTTATCTGACCATATGACATTCTCCCAATCCTCTTCTGGATCATCCAAATGCTCTCTAGCAAACATCAGACGGGCCAGAATATGTATTGGCTTAAGCAGGGGGACACGTCTGGCACTGCAGAATTTGAGTCCCTGGCGGTGTAGTGTGTTACTGATGGTAGCTTTTGTTACTTTGGTCCCAGCTCTCTGCAGGTCATTCACTAGGTCCCCCTGTGTGGTTCTGGGTTTTTTGCTCACCAATCTTGTGATCATTTTGACCCCACGGGTTGAGATCTTGCGTGGAGCCCCAGATCAAGGGAGATTATCAGTGGCCTTGTATGTCTTCCATTTTCTAATTGCTCCCACAGTTGATTTTTTTCACACCAAGCTGCTTGCCTATTGCAGATTCAGTCTTACCAGCCTGGTGCAGATCTACAATTCTGTTTCTGGTGTCCTTCGACAGCACTTTGGTCTTGGCCATAGTAGAGTTTGGAGTGTGACTGTTTGTTTGAGGTTGTGGACAGGTGTCTTTTATACTGATAACAAGTTCAAATAGGTGCCATTAATACAGGTAATGAGTGGAGGACAGAGGAGCCTCTTAAATAATAAGTTACAGGTCTGTGAGAGCCAGAAATCTTGCTTGTTTGTAGGTGACCAAATTCTTATTTTACCGAGGAATTTACCAATTAATTCTTTAGAAATCCTACAATGTGATTTCCTGTATTCTTTCCCCCCATTCTGTCTCTCATAGTTAGTGTACCCATGATGAAAATTACAGGCCTCTGTCATCTTTTTAAGTGGGAGAACTTGCACAATTGGTGGCTGACTAAATACTTTTTGCTTCACTGTATATATACAGTACAGACCAAAAGTTTGGACACACCTTCTCATTCAAAGAGTTTTCTTTATTTTCATGACTATGAAAATTGTAGATTCACATTGAAGGCATCAAAACTATGAAATAACACATGTGGAATTATATATATAACAAAAAAGTGTGAAACAACTGAAAATATGTCATATTCTAGGTTCTTCAAAGTAGCCACCTTTTTGCTTTGATTACTGCTTTGCACACTCTTGGCATTCTATTGATGAGCTTCAAGAGGTAGTCACCTGAAATGGTTTTCACTTCACAGGTTTAAAGGGATTCTGTCACCTCTCAACACAAATTCAGATTTTAAACCAGTCATGCTCCACAGATTACCTTGAATCGGCTTTGCTGTTCTATACTGTAATCCGTCCAGTAGTTTTGCTGAAAAGCGACTTTTATAATTATGCTAATTAATCCTGAAGGTGCCCAGAGGGGCGTTATGTTGCACTTTGTGTGCCCAGTAACGCCCCCCTGCAGTGCCCAAAACGCCTTCCTCCTGAATCCCTAACCGCCCACAGCGTCTCATCCCTCTTCTCCCCCTCCCTGACGGCCGAGCGAAGTCTCGCGCAGACACAGTACCCACTGAGGGCTGCACCAGTGCGATTTGCTGGAGACTGAGGGAAGAGCGAGCATCGGACGTCACTGGGCTCGGCGCATGCCCAGTGACAACGATGAAGCTCCTGCCCTCAGTCTCCAGCAAATCGCACTGGCGCAGCCCTCAGTGGGTACTGCGTCTGCGTGAGACTTCGCTAGGGATTCAGGAGGAAGGCGTTTTGGGCACTGCAGGGGGGCGTTACTGGGCACACAAAGTGGAACATAACGCCCCTCTGGGCACCTTCAGGATTAATTAGCATAATTATAAAAGTCGTTTTTCAGCAAAACTACTGGACGGATTACAGTATAGAACAGCAAAGCCGATTCAAGGTAATCTGTGGAGCATGACTGGTTTAAAATCTGAATTTGTGTTATGAGAGGTGACAGAATCCCTTTAATAAGTGGGTTTTCTTGCCTTATAAATGGGGTTGGGACCATCAGTTGCGTTGTGGAGAAGTCAGGTGGATAAACAGCTGATAGTCCTACTGAATAGACTGTTAGAATTTGTATTATGGCAAGAAAAAAGCAGCTAAGTAAAGAAAAACGAGTGGCCATCATTACTTTAAGAAATGAAGGTCAGTCAGTCTGAAAAATGGGGACACTTTCAAAGTTTTCCCAAAGTGCAGTCACAAAAACCATCAAGCGCTACAAAGAAACTGGCTCACATGCGGACCGCCCCAGGAAAGGAAGACCAAGAGTCACCTCTGCTGCAGAGAATAAGTTCATCCGAGTCACCAGCCTCAGAAATCGTAGGTTAACAGCAGCTCAGATTAGAGACCAGGTCAATGCCACACAGAGTTCTAGCAGCAGACACATCTCTAGAACAACTGTTAAGAGGAGACTGTGTGAATCAGGTCTTCATGGTAGAATATCTGCTAGGAAACCACTGCTAAGGACAGGCAACAAACAGAAGAGACGTGTTTGGGCTAAAGAACACAAGGAATGGACATTAGACCAGTGGAAATCTGTGCTTTGGTCTGATGAGTCCAAATTTGAGCTCTTTGGTTCCAACCACCGTGTCTTTGTGCGACGCAGAAAAGGTGAACGGATGGACTCTACATGCCTGGTTCCCACCGTGAAGCATGGAGGAGGAGGTGCGATGGTGTGGGGGTGCTTTGCTGGTGACACTGTTGGGGATTTATTCAAAATTGAAGGCATACTGAACCAGCATGGCTACCACAGCATCTTGCAGCGGCATGCTATTCCATCCAGTTTGCGTTTAGTTAGACCATCATTTATTTTTCAACAGGACAATGACCCCAAACACACCTCCAGGCTGTGTAAGGGCTATTTGACCATGAAGGAGAGTGATGGGGTGCTGCGCCAGATGACCTGGCCTCCACAGTCACCGGACCTGAACCCAATCGAGATGGTTTGGGGTGAGCTGGACCGCAGAGTGAAGGCAAAAGGGCCAACAAGTGCTAAGCATCTCTGGGAACTCCTTCAAGACTGTTGAAAGACCATTTCAGGTGACTACCTCTTGAAGCTCATCAAGAGAATGCCAAGAGTGTGCAAAGCAGTAATCAAAGCAAAAGGTGGCTACTTTGAAGAACCTAGAATATGCCATATTTTCAGTTGTTTCACACTTTTTTGTTATGTATATAATTCCACATGTGTTAATTCATAGTTTTGATGCCTTCAGTGTGAATCTACAATTTTCATAGTCATGAAAATAAAGAAAACTCTTTGAATGAGAAGGTGTGTCCAAACTTTTGGTCTGTACTGTATGTGTGTATATATATATATATATACATATATATATATATATATGTATACCGTTGCAAGAAAAAGTATGTGAACCCTTTGGAATAATATGGATTTCTGCACAAATTGGTCATAAAATGTGATCTAATCTTCATCTAAGTCACAACAATAGACAATCACAGTCTGCTTAAACTAATAACACACATATAATTAAATGTTACCATCTTTTTATTGAACACACCATGTAAACATACACACCATGTAAATATTCACAGTGCAGGTGGAAAAAGTATGTGAACCCCTAGACTAATGACATCTCCAAGAGCTAATTGGAGTGAGGTGTCAGCCAACTGGAGTCCAATCAATGAGAGGAGATTGGAGGTGTTGGTTACAGCTGCCCTGCCCTAAAAAAAACACACACCAGTTCTGGGTTTGCTTTTCACAAGAAGCATTGCCTGATGTGAATGATGCTTCGCACAAAAGAGCTCTCAGAATACCTACGATTAAGAATTGTTGACTTGCATAAAGCTGGAAAGGGTTATAAAAGTATCTCCAAAAGCCTTGCTGTTCATCAGTCCACGGTAAGATAAATTGTCTATTAATGGAGAAAGTTCAGCACTGCTGCTACTCTCCCTAGGAGTGGCCGTCCTGTAAAGTTGACTGCAAGAGCGCAGCGCAGACTATGGAGACACTAAAACATAATTTTTTGGGTTTCAGAAATGCTATTATTGTGTAAAACTTAAATAAATAAGAAAAAGTATACATATTGGGTATTGCCACGTCCGTAACGATCTGCTCTATAAAACTGTCACATGACCTAACCCCTCAGATGAACGCTGTAAAAAAATAAAAATAAATCTGTTCCAAAACAGACAATTTTTTGGTCACCTTGCCCCATAAAGTGTAATAATGAATGATCAAAAAATCATATGTACCCAAAAATGGTACCAATAAAAACCTCAACTCTTTCTGCAAAAAACAAGCCCCTGCACAAGACGATCGGCAGAAAAATAAAAAACGTTCAGAAAATGGACACACAAAAACAATTTCTTTTAAAAAAAATGCCTTAGTATGTAAAACTGAAACAAACAAACAAAGTAGACATATTTGATATCACTGCGTCCGTAACAATCTGCTCTATAAAAATAGCACATGATCTACCCTGTTGGATGAATCTAACAATATAACAAAACGATGCCAAAACAGCTATTTTTTGCATCACAAAAAACGTAATATAGAGAAATTAAAAATCATATGTACCCCAAAATAGTACCAATACAACTGACACCTTATCACCTAGTTTCCAAAATAGGGTCGCTTTTTAGGAGTTTCTACTGTAGGGGTGCATCGGGGGGCTTTAACCACTTCAACCCCCCTAGCTGAAACCCCCTTAATGACCAGGCCACTTTTTACACTCTGCACTACACTACTTTCACCGTTTATTGCTCGGTCATGCAACTTACCACCCAAATGAATTTTACCTCCTTTTCTTCTCACTAATAGAGCTTTCATTTGGTGGCATTCCATTGCTGCTGACATTTTTTCTTTTTTTGTTATTAATCGAAATTTAATGATTTTTTTGCAAAAAAATGAAATTTTTCACTTTCAGTTGTAAAATTTTGCAAAAAAAACTAGATCCATATATAAATTTTAAACTAAATTTATTGTTCTACATGTCTTTGATGAAAAAAAAAATGTTTGGGTAAAAAAAAAAATGGTTTGGGTAAAAGTTATAGCGTTTACAAACTATGGTACAAAAATGTGAATTTCCGCTTTTTGAAACAGCTCTGACTTTCTGAGCACCTGTCATGTTTCCTGAGGTTCTACAATGCCCAGACAGTACAAACACCCCACAAATGACCCCATTTCGGAAAGTAGACACCCTAAGGTATTCACTGATGGGCATAGTGAGTTCATAGAACTTTTTATTTTTTGTCACAAGTGAGCGGAAAATGATGATGTATTTTTTATTTTATTTTTTTCTTACAAAGTCTCATATTCCACTAACTTGTGACAAAAAAAAAAATTCTTGGAACTCGCCATGCCCCTCACGGAATACCCTGGGGTGTCTTCTTTCCAAAATGGGGTCACTTGTGGGGTAGTTATACTGCCCTGGCATTTTAGGGGCCCATATGGGTGAGAAGCAGTTTGCAATCAGAATCTGTAAAAAATGACCGGTGAAATCCGAGTGCTCTTTGGAATGTGTGCCCCTTTGCCCACCTAGGCTGCAAAAAAGTGTCACACATCTGGTATCGCCATACTCAGGAGAAGTTGGGGAATGTGTTTTGGGGTGTCATTTTACATATACCCATGCTGGGTGAGAGAAATATCTTGGCAAAAGACAACATTTCCCATTTTTTTATACAAAGTTGGCATTTGACCAAGATATTTATCACACCCAGCATGGGTATATGTAACATGACACCCCAAAACACATTCCCCAACTTCTCCTGAGTACGGCGATATCACATGTGTGGCACTTTTTTGCAGCCTAGATGCGCAAAGGTGCCCAAATTCCTTTTAGGAGGGCATTTGTAGACATTTGGATCCCAGACTTCTTCTCACGCTTTAGGGCCCCTAAAAAGCCAGGGCAGTGTAAATACCCCACATGTGACCCCATTTTGGAAAGAAGACACCCCAAGGTATTCAATGAGGGGCCTGGCGAGTTCATAGAATTTTTATTTTTTTTGTCATAAGTTAGCGGAAATTGATTATTTTTTTTTTTTCTCACAAAGTCTCAATTTCCGCTAACTTGGGACAAAAATTTCAATCTTTCATGGACTCAATATGCCCCTCAGCGAATACCTTGGGGTGTCTTCTTTCCAAAATGGGGTCATTTGTGGGGTGTTTGTACTGCCCTGGCATTTGAGGGTCTCCGCAATCATTACATGTATGGCCAGCATTAGGAGTTTCTGCTATTCTCCTTATATTGAGCATACAGGTAATGAGATTTTTTTTTTCTGTTCAGCCTCTGGGCTGAAAGAAAAAAATGAATGGCACAGATTTCTTCATTCGCATCGATCAATGTGGATGAAAAAATCTGTGCCAAAAAAAAAAGGAGGGGAAAGGCGTCTGCCAGGACATAGGAGCTCCGCCCAACATCCATACCCACTTAGCTCGTATGCCCTGGCAAACACGATTTCTCCATTCACCTCAATCAATGTGGATGAATAAATCATTGCTGGGATTTTTTATTTTTTTATATATACAAAGTGTTTGCCAAAGCATATGAACACCGCCACCTCCTCAGCTCATATGCCTCGGCAAACGTATCTTTTACTGCAGAGGAGAAATTTCGTCTTGCAGCGCCGCATACACCGACTTGTGTGTAATCTGACAGCAGCGCAATGCTTCTGTCAGAATGCACATCAGTGCTGCAGCTAGTCGATCGGTTGGTCCACCTGGAAGGTAAAAAAAACAAAACAAAAAAGAAAAAACCAGGCCGCAACGCAAATTTTTTTATTAACTTTATAATAACTTTAGAACAGAACATATAAACTTTTTAACTTTTGAAACTGAACGTTAACTTTTTTGCTTACTGTGTTTTTTTTTTTTTTTTACCTTTATAGGACAAACCTCTCCTTCCCCATGGGACAATGTGCAAAGCGCAAATCGCCCAAAGATGTGGCAAAGTACGTTATGCACTTTATCCCAGGTGAAAGGAGAGGTTTGCAGCAGCTCTGTGTGTGAATGGACCCTAATAGCCCTGTGTGCCTGTCCTGGTGAGATGTGATCCTTATGCTAGGTGTACCTGTGTGTGGTACTTCCGGAAACACTCCCCTAAGCATAGGGCAGGGTGGTCAGGGCAGTCAGGACAGAAATAGCGGGTGTCACGCCTTATTCCACTCCTGCTACAGACACGACATCTTTTTCGGGGTGACGGTTGGTTTGAGGTACCAGCAACGACATTGGGGAAATTTCGCTCGTGTAGACGGCTAACTACACTGGTGGATGGGGCCACGGAAACTCTTGGGTACAGGAGGTTCTCGATGATCTCTTCCTGAAATTTGAGGAAGGATCCTGTTCTCCCAGCCTTACTGTAGAGAACAAAACTATTATACAGAGCCAATTGAATAAAATATACAGACACCTTCTTATACCAGCGTCTGGTGCGTCGGGAAACTAAATACAGAGACAACATCTGGTCATTGAAGTCCACCCCTCCCATGTGAAGGTTATAGTCGTGGACTGAGAGGGGCTTTTCAATGACACGGGTTGCTCGCTCAATTTGGATTGTCGTGTCTGCGTGAATGGAGGAGAGCATGTAAACGTCACACTTGTCTCTCCATTTCACCGCGAGCAGTTCTTCGTTACACAAGGCAGCCCTCTCCCCCCCTTGCAAGACGGGTGGTAACGAGCCGTTGGGGGAAGCCCGCGCGACTAGTTCGCGCGGTGCCACAGCAGCCAATCTGTTCTAGAAACAAATGCCTGAAGAGGGCCACACTTGTGTAGAAATTGTCCACATAAAGATGGTACCCCTTGCCAAATAAGTCCCAGACTGTCTTCCCACTGCTCCCCAGGTAGTCAGGGCAACCAACCGGCTCCAGGGTCTGATCTTTTCCCTCATAGATCCGAAATTTGTGGGTATAGCCTGTGGCCCTTTCACAGAGCTTATACAATTTGACCCCATACCGGGCGTGCTTGCTTGGGATGTATTGTTTGAAGCCAAGGAGCCCGGTAAAATGTATAAGGGACTCGTCTATGCAGATGTTTTGCTCAGGGGTATACAAATCTGCAAATTTCTGATTGAAGTGGTCTATGAGGGGCCGAATTTTGTGGAGCCGGTCAAAAGCTGGGTGGCCTCTGGGACGGGAGGTGGTGTTATCGCTAAAGTGCAGGAAACGCAGGATGGTCTCAAATCGTGTCCTGGACATAGCAGCAGAGAACATGGGCATGTGATGAATTGGGTTCGTGGACCAATATGACCGCAATTCATGCTTTTTAGTTAGACCCATGTTGAGGAGAAGGCCCAGAAAAATTTTAATTTCGGAAACTTGGACTGGTTTCCACCGGAAAGGCTGGGCATAAAAGCTTCCCGGGTTGGCGGATATAAATTGTGTGGCATACCGGTTTGTTTCTGCCACAACTAAGTCCAAGAGCTCCGCAGTCAAGAACAGCTCAAAAAATCCCAGGGCCGACCCGATCTGAGCTGTCTCAACCCGAACTCCAGACTGGGCGGTGAAAGGGGGAACTACAGGTGCGGCTGAAGTTGGGGGCTGCCAATCAGGATTTGCCAGCACCTCAGGGATTCTAGGGGGTCTACGGGCCCGTCTGTGCGGTGGCTGCGACGGGGTAACTACTGCACGTGCCACCGTACCAGCTTCAACTGCCCTTCTGGTGCTCGCCACTTCACCATTTTGTACGGCAGTGCTGGTACTAGGTCCAGGATTGGCTGCGCTGCTGGTGTATGCCTCACCACGTAATCCGACAGCGCCAGCCCCACTCTGCTGCCCTTGAAGCGGATCCTGCGCAACCTGTGGCCTAGCGACACGGGGCCGGGTACGCCTGGTGGTATCAGGGACCTCAACCTCCTCGTCCGAACTTTGAGTCAGACTGCCACTGCTTTCTACAGGTTCATATTCTGACCCGCTAGATTCGTCAGATGAGGGTTCCCATTCCTCATCCGACTGGGTCAGAAGCCTGTAGGCCTCTTCAGAAGAATACCCCCTGTTTGACATTTGGGCAACTAAATTTAGGGGTATTCCCTGAGACTACCCAAGAAAAAAAGCAAGCCTGTCTTACAAATGGGAGGCTAGCGAAGTACCGGAGGCCGCTGCGGTTGATAAAAATATCAAAACTGATTTTTTTATCGCCGCAGCGCGTGTAAAGTGATTGTGTCACTGCGGTGGGGCGGGCGTGGGCGAACGCACGTGTGGGCGACCGATCAGGCCTGATCGGGCAAACACTGCGTTTTGGGTGGAGGGCGAGCTAAGGTGACACTAATACTATTATAGATCTGACTGTGATCAGTTTTGATCACTTACAGATACTATAAAAGTACAAATGCTGATTAGCGATACGCTAATCAGCGAATCAGTGACTGCGGTGCGGTGGGCTGGGCGTTAACTGATCCCTAAACTACCTAACCAAGGGGCCTAAACTATCCTAAACCTAACAGTCAATACCAGTGAAAAAAAAAAGTGACAGTTTACACTGATCACTTTTTTCCCTTTCACTAGGTGATTGACAGGGGGCGATCAAGGGGTTAATTGGGGTGATGGGGGTGATGGAGGGTGATCTGGGGGCTAAGTGAAGTGTTGGTGGGTACTCACAGTGATGCCTGCTCTTCTGCTGAGACCAACCGGCGAAAAGGACCAGCAGAGGAGCAGGGAAGCCATTCAACACATCATATTTACTAATATGATGTGTTAGCTGGCTTCTGATTTGATTTTTTAAAAATCAGCAACCTGCCAGCGACGATCATTGGCTGGCAGGTTGCTGACGAAATACTCCTTGAACTTTTGCCGGCCCGCGATGCGCATGCGCGGGTCGGCTCTGACCGAAATCTCGCGTCTCGCGAGATGAAGCACGGATGCGTCCAGGAGGAATGAATCAACCACCTTCCGGACGCATCCGTGCGTTAGGCGGTCGGGAGGTGGTTAAATGGGACATGGCATCTAAAACCAGTCCAACAAAATCTGCCTTCCAAAAAACATGTGGCTCTCCTTTCCTGCTGTGCCCTGCCATGTGCCCTTACATCAGTTTACAACCACTTGTGGTGTGTTTCTGTAAACTGCAGAATCAGGGTAATAAATATTGAGTTTTGTTTGGCTGTTAACCCTCAATGTGTTAAAGAATTTTTTTTAATAAAATGGAAAATCTGCCAAAAAAGTGAAATTTTCCTTTAATTCTTGTGGAACACCTAAAGGGTTAACAAAGTTTGTAAAATCAGTTTTGAGTAACTTGAAGGGTGTAGTTTCTACATGGGGGTCATTTACGGGGGGTATCCACTATGTAAGCCCCACAAAGTGACTTCAGACCTGAAATGGTCCTTAAAAAGTGGGTTTTGGGAATTTTCTTAAAATTTTTTAGAATTGCTTCTAAACTTCTAAGGGCTCTTTCACACCTGCGTTCTTGTCTTCCGGCATAGAGTTCCGTCGTTGGGGCTCTATGCCGGAAGAATCCTGATCAGTTTTATCCTAATGCATTCTGAATGGAGTGAAATCCGTTCAGGATGCATCAGGATGTCTTCAGTTCCGGAACGGAACGTTTTTTGGCCGGAGAAAATACCGCAGCATGCTGCGCTTTTTGCTCCGGCCAAAAATCCTGAAGACTTGCCGCAAGGCCGGATCCGGAATTAATGCCCATTGAAAGGCATTGATCCGGCCTTAAGCTAAACGTCATTTCGGCGCATTGCCGGATCCGACGTTTAGCTTTTTTAGAGTGGTTGCCATGGCTGCCGGGACGCTAAAGTCCTGGCAGCCATGGTAAAGTGTAGCGGGGAGCGGGGGAGCAGCATACTTACCGTCCGTGCGGCTCCCGGGGCGCTCCAGAGTGACGTCAGGGCGCCCCACGCACATGGTTGACGTGATCGCATGGCACGTCATCCATGCGCATGGGGCGCTCTGACGTCACTCTGGAGCGCCCCAGGAGCCGCGCGGACTGTAAGTATACCGCTCCCCCGCTCCCCGCTCCTACTATGGCAACCAGGACTCTAATAGCGTCCTGGCTGCCATAGTAACACTGAAAGCATTTTGAAGACGGATCCGTCTTCAAATGCTTTCAGTACACTTGCGTTTTTCCGGATCTGGCGTGTAATTCCGGCAAGTGGAGTACACGCCGGATCCGGACAACGCAAGTGTGAAAGAGGCCTAAGCCTTGTAACATCCTAAAAAAATAAAATAATATTTCCAAAATGATGCCTATGGGAAATGTTAAGTAATAAATATTTTATGAGGTATCACTTTCTGTTTTAGAAGCAGAGAAATTGAAATTTCGAAAATTGTGAATTTTTCTAAATTTTGGGTAAATTTGGGGATTTTTTCATAAATAAAGGTGAAATATATTGACTCAAACTTATGACTGTCATGAAGTACAATGTGTCACGAGAAAACAATCTCAGAATGGCTTGGATAAATAAAAGTGTTCCAAAGCTATTACCACATAAAGTGAGGCATGTCAGATTTGTACATTTTGACCTGGACACTGGGGCATCAATGACCTTTGGTCATGAAAGGGTTAAACATACAAAATATACACGACACTACAGACAGACAAACAATATGAAGGGCCCATTTCACATACCTGTAGAAAACAATTTCATCATATTCTTTGAACAAATAAAAAAAAAATTATGAAGCTCCATACACATATTATAAAAATGTAAGTAGTTCCTGTCCACATACTCAATACATCAATTTACATATACAGTCGTGGCCAAAAGTTTTGAGAATGAAACAAATTCGCAAGTCCCCAGGGGAGGAGTTCAGTGTGTAGGTGCCCAGGCTGCTCTGCCTTCTTTTCACTTTACTCCTCCCCAGCCTCTGCCTTTCCCCGCCCTCCAAGTCTCTTGCCTCATCGATAGGTCCGAACTTGAGGGCTGGCAAAGGCAGAGACTGGGGGGGAGTAAAGTGAAAAGAAGGCAGAGCAGCCTGGGCACCTAGACACTGAACTCCTCCCCTGGGCACTTGCGAGTGCTCATTTGCATATGAATTAAACCTTCTTTTTTCCTGCTGGTGCAAGTCTAAAGACAAAAACAAAGGTACCGTTACAATCCTGTATAGGTGTGCTGCAGAGCCATGTAAGCACTGTATATGGCCATATGGAGGTGACAGACTCCCTTTAATGACAGCAATGAAATGCAGTGGAAAGGTTTTTTTGGTATTAAGTTAATTTTCATGGCAAAGGAGGACTGTGCAATTCATCTGATCACTCTTCATAACATTCTGGAGTATATGCAAATTGCTATTATAAAAACTTAAGCAGCAAGTTTTCCAATTTCCAATATTTATGTCATTCTCAAAACTTTTGGCCACGACTGTACATTCACTTTTTATTACTTGCTGTATCTGTGCCTTTTTTTTTAATAGACACACACCACTTGCTAGAGCAGCGGTTCTCAACCTAGGGGTCGCGACCCCTTTGGGGGTCGATCGGCCCTTTCCGGGGGGGTCGCCTGAGGCTTCCTATTGTGGGGCACCCATGTAGCGTTATACTACCCTACCTCGTGAGCAGTGGCGTCGCCAGGGGGGGGCCAGAGGGGGCCACGGCCCCCCGTACATCATGCTGTGCCCCCCCCCCAACTAAAATGCCCCCGTTCCCGCCCCCCAAGTGAGCCGCCGCCGCAGTCAAGCACAGGGAGATGAGCGCTTCCATTGCACTCATCTCCCTTGTAATCTGCCTGTGCTGCGGCGGTGCAGGGGAGGGAGAGGTGTGTCCCCTCCCTTTCCTCTGATAGGCTGCCGGCGCACTAGGCCGGCAGCCTATCAGAGGCCGGCGCAGGCGGCGCGATGACGTCATCACGCCGCCTGAGCCTTACAGCGCAGGACACAGGCCAGAAGAGGCCTGCATCCCATCGCTGGCACTGAGGTAAGTATAAGTGTTTTTTTTATTTTATTACAATACTGGCACATGATGATGATGATAATGATGATGATGATGATGGGGGGTACTTAATACTGTCTGGCACATGATGATAATGGGGGGGGGACTTAATACTGGCTGGCATATGATGATAATGGGGGGGACTTAATACTGGCTGGCACATGATGATGATGGGGGGACTTAATACTGGGTGGCACATGATGATGATGGGGGGCTTAATACTGGCTGGCACATGATGATGATGGGGGGGCTTAATACTGGCTGGCACATGATGATGATGATGGGGGGGACTTAATACTGGCTGGCACATGATGATGATTGGGGGGACTTAATACTGGCTGGCACATGATGATGATGGGGGGGGACTTAATACTGGCTGGCACATGATGATGATGGGGAGGGGGACTTAATACTGGCTGGCACATGATGATGATGGGGGGGGACTTAATACTGACTGGCACATGATGATGATGGGCGGGGGGACTTTATACTGGCACATGATGATGATTGGGGGGGCGACTTTATACTGGCACATGATTGGGGGGGCGACTTAATACTGGCACATGATGATTGGGGGGGCGACTTTATACTGGCACATGATGATGATGGGGGGGACTTAATACTGGCACATGATGATGATGCGGGGGCGACGTCTTTATACTGGCACATGATGATGATTGGGGGGGGACGACTTTATACTGGCACATGATGATTGGGGGGACATATCAGATATTTACATTACAATTCATAACAGTAGCAAAATTTGTTATGACGTAGCAAGGAAAAAAATGTAATGGTTGGGGGTCACCACAACATGAGGAACTGTATTAAGGGGTCACGGCTTTAGAAAGGTTGAGAACCACTGTGCTAGAGCATCACACACCCCTTCCCACTACTAAAGGGAAATATTTCTTGTGAAAAATAGAGCCAATGTATAAACAGACAGAAATCAAGTTATTTATTTAGAACAACACATAGGACAAAATATTGTGCACAAAATAAAGTCTCTAAATCAATACAATGCCACGTGGACTTATTATATAAGGATATCCCATACTATATAAATCAGTATACTGTGCTTGGTGTAAAATAAATTACTCTCACACATACAGGTGAAACTCGAAAAATTAGAATATCGTGCAAAAGTCCATTTATTTCAGTAAGGCAAATTAAAAGGAATCGCATTAATGCAGCTTAAAATTTAAATTTTGTGAAAAGGTTGAATATTCTAGGCTCTAAGGCCTCTTTCACACGACTGTTTTTTTTTCACACGACTGTTGTCCGTATACGGAAGCATTCATTTCAATGGTTCCGCAAAAAAAACTGAATGTACTCTGTATGCATTCCGTTTCCGTATTTCCGTTTTTCCGTTCCATTGAGAGATATAACATGTCCTATTATTGCCCACAAATCGCGTTCCGTGGCTCCATTCAAGTCAATGGGTCAGCAAAAAAAACTGAACACATACAGACATTTTTGGGCGGAACCATCTATTGAAAATGTTATTCCCAGCCCAATTTTTTCTATGTAATTACTGTATACTGTATATGCCATACGGAAAAACTGAACTGAAACGGAAACACAACGGAAACAAAAAACGGAACCGGAAAAACACGGCCCACAAAACACTGAAAAAGCCATACGGTCGTGTGAAAGAGGCCTAAGTGTCACACTCTAGTCAGCTAATTAATCCATACCCCCTGAGCAAAGGGTACCTAAAAATTGAGACTTTGGGGTTTCATAAGCTGTAAGCCATAATCATCCAAAACATAACAAAAAAAGGCTTGAAATATCTCGCTTTGCATGTAATGAGTCTCATATATTAGTTTCACCTTTTAAGTTGCATTACTGAAATAAATGAACTTTGCACGATATTCTAATTTTTCGAGTTTCACCTGTACATACATGAGATAAGAGATAATATTCTCAGCAATGAAAGTAGCGATTGTATCTGTGAAGAGGAAAGAAGAAGAATTTATCAATTAATCTTCACACTGTTCTGCAGCAAATAAGAAACACAATTCACATTCCAATATTTCAAGTCTTTGTACTCAAAATATTCCTTCCTTTATGCAATCAACCTTTAACTTAGTGTGCAGTCTCAAATAAAGGAATGTTTTCAGTATCATCTATACTAGGACAGAGACTTATCTATGCGATTAACTCTTCCAGACACATGAACCCCTACTTAACCACCTCCGGACCGCCTAACGCGCCGATGCGTCCGGAAGGTGGTTGCTTTTCTCCTCCTGGACGCATCGGCGCGTCATCTCGCGAGACGCGAGATTTCCTGTGAACGCGCGCACACAGGCGCGCGCGCTCACACGAACGGAAGGTAAGCGAGTGGATCTCCAGCCTGCCAGCGGCGATCGCTCGCTGGCAGGCTGGAGATGCGAATTTTTTAACCCCTAACAGGTATATTAGACGCTGTTTTCATAACAGCGTCTAATATACCTCCTACCTGGTCCTCTGGTGGTCCCTTTTGTTAGGATCGACCACCAGAGGACTCAGGTAGGTCAGTACAGTCCCACCAAACACCACACTACACTACACTACACCCCCCCCCTCCCCCGTCACTTATTAACCCCTTATAAACCCCTGATCACCCCATATAAACTCCCTGATCACCCCCCTGTCATTGATCACCGCCCTGTCATTGATCACCCCCCTGTCAGGCTCCGTTCAGACGTCCGCATGATTTTTACGGATCCGATCCATGTATCCATGGATCCGTAAAAATCATGCGGACGTCTGAATGGAGCCTTACAGGGGGGTGATCAATGACAGGCGGGTGATCACCCATATACACTCCCTGATCACCCCCTGTCATTGATCACCCCCGTGTCAGGCTCCATTCAGACGTCCGCATGATTTTTACGGATCCGATCCATGTATCCATGGATCCGTAAAAATCATGCGGACGTCTGAATGGAGCCTTACAGGGGGGGTGATCAGTGACAGGGGGGTGATCACCCTGATTACCCTGATCACCCCCGGTCATTGATAACCCCCCTGTAAGGCTCCATTCAGACGTCCGCATGCGTTCTGTGGATCCGATCCATGTATCCATGGATCCGTAAAAAATCATGCGGATGTCTGAATGGAGCCTTACAGGGGGGGTGATCAATGACAGGGGGGTGATCAGGGAGTCTATATGGGTGATCACCCCCCTGTCATTGATCACCCCCCTGTCATTGATCACTCCCCCCTGTAAGGCTCCATTCAGACATCCGCATGATTTTTTACGGATCCATGGATACATGGATCGGATCCACAGAACGCATGCGGACGTCTGAATGGAGCCTTACAGGGGGGTTATCAATGACAGGGGGTGATCAGGGTGATCACCCCCCTGTCACTGATCACCCCCCCTGTAAGGCTCCATTCAGACGTCCGCATGCGTTCTGTGGATCCGATCCATGTATCCATGGATCCGTAAAAAATCATGCGGATGTCTGAATGGAGCCTTACAGGGGGGGTGATCAATGACAGGGGGGTGATCAGGGAGTCTATATGGGTGATCACCCCCCTGTCATTGATCACTCCCCCCCTGGTAAGGCTCCATTCAGCCATTTTTTTGGGCACAAGTTAGCGGACATTTTTTGTTTGTTTTTGTTTTTTCTTACTAAGTCTCATATTCCACTAACTTGTGCCAAAAAATAAAATCTCACATGGACGCACCATACCCCTCACGGAATCCAAATGCGTAAACATTTTTAGACATTTATATTCCAGACTTCTTCTCACGCTTTAGGGCCCCTAAAAAGCCAGGGCAGTATAAATACCCCACATGTGACCCCATTTCGGAAAGAAGACACCCCAAGGTATTCCGTGAGGGGCATATTGAGTCCATGAAAGATTGAAATTTTTGTCCTAAGTTAGCGGAAAGTGAGACTTTGTGAGAAAAAAAACAAAAAAAAATCAATATCCGCTAACTTATGCAAAAAAAAAAAAAATTCTAGGAACTCGCCATGCCCCTCATTGAATACCTTGGGGTGTCTTCTTTCCAAAGTGGGGTCACATGTGGGGTATTTATACTGCCCTGGCTTTTTAGGGGCCCGAAAGTGTGAGAAGAAGTCTGGGATCCAAATGTCTAAAAATGCCCTCCTAAAAGGAATTTGGGCCCCTTTGCGCATCTAGGCTGCAAAAAAGTGTCACACATCTGGTATCGCCGTACTCAGGAGAAGTTGGGGAATGTGTTTTGGGGTGTCATTTTACATATACCCATGCTGGGTGAGAAAAATATCTTGGTCAAATGCCAACTTTGTATAAAAAAATGGGAAAAGTTGTCTTTTGCCAAGATATTTCTCTCACCCAGCATGGGTATATGTAAAATGACCCCCCAAAACACATTGCCCAACTTCTCCTGAGTACGGCGATACCAGATGTGTCACACTTTTTTGCAGCCAAGGTGGGCAAAGGGGCACCTTTCGGATTTCGCAGGCCATTTTTTACACATTTTGATTTCAAGGTACTTCTTACACATTTGGGCCCCTAAATTGCCAGGGCAGTATAACTACGCCACAAGTGACCCCATTTTGGAAAGAAGACACCCCAAGGTATTCCGTGGGGGGCACGGCGAGTTCCTAGAATTTTTTATTTTTTGTCACAATTTAGCGGAAAATGATGATTTTTCTTTTTTTTCTTTTTTCCTTACAAAGTCTCATATTCCACTAACTTGCGACAAAAAATAAAAAATTCTAGGAACTCGCCATGCCCCTCACGGAATACCTTGGGGTGTCTTCTTTCCAAAATGGGGTCACTTGTGGGGTAGTTATACTGCCCTGGCAATTTAGGGGCCCAAATGTGTGAGAAGAACTTTGCAATCAAAATGTGTAAAAAATGCCCTGCAAAATCCGAAAGGTGCACTTTGGAATATGTGCCCCTTTGCCCACCTTGGCAGCAAAAAAGTGTGACACATCTGGTATCGCCGTACTCAGGAGAAGTTGGGCAATGTGTTTTGGGGTGTCATTTTACATATACCCATGCTGGGTGAGAAAAATATCTTGGTCAAATGCCAACTTTGTATAAAAAAATGGGAAAAGTTGTCTTTTGCCAAGATATTTCTCTCACCCAGCATGGTTATATGTAAAATGACACCCCAAAACACATTCCCCAACTTCTCCTGAGTACGGCGATACCACATGTGTGACACTTTTTTGATGCCAAGGTGGGCAAAGGGGCACATATTCCAAAGTGCACCTTTCGGATTTCACCGGTCATTTTTTACAGATTTTGATTGCAAAGTACTTCTCACACATATGGGCCCCTAAATTGCCAGGGCAGTATAACTACGCCACAAGTGACCCCATTTTGGAAAGAAGACACCCCAAGGTATTCCGTGAGGGGCATGGCGAGTTCCTAGAATTTTTTTTTTTTGTCGCAAGTTAGTGGAATATGAGACTTTGTAAGGAAAAAAGAGAAAAAAAAAAAAAATCATCATTTTCCGCTAACTTGTGACAAAAAATAAAAAATTCTAGGAACTGGCAGTGCCCCTCACGGAATACCTTAGGGTGTCTTCTTTCCAAAATGGGGTCACTTGTGGCGTAGTTATACTGCCCTGGCAATTTAGGGGCCCAAATGTGTGAGAAGTACCTTGCAATCAAAATGTGTAAAAAATGCCCTGCAAAATCCGAAAGGTGCACTTTGGAATATGTGCCCCTTTGCCCACCTTGGCAGCAAAAAAGTGTGACACATCTGGTATCGCCGTACTCAGGAGAAGTTGGGGAATGTGTTTTGGGGTGTCATTTTACATATACCCATGCTGGGTGAGAAAAATATCTTGGTCAAATGCCAACTTTGTATAAAAAAATGGGAAAAGTTGTCTTTTGCCAAGATATTTCTCTCACCCAGCATGGTTATATGTAAAATGACACCCCAAAACACATTCCCCAACTTCTCCTGAGTACGGCGATACCACATGTGTGACACTTTTTTGCTGCCAAGGTGGGCAAAGGGGCACATATTCCAAAGTGCACCTTTCGGATTTCACCGGTCATTTCTTACACATTTTGATTGCAAAGTTCTTCTCACACATTTGGGCCCCTAAATTGCCAGGGCAGTATAACTACCCCACAAGTGACCCCATTTTGGAAAGAAGACACCCCAAGGTATTCTGTGAGGGGCATGGTGAGTTCCTAGAATTTTTTATTTTTTGTCGCAAGTTAGTGGAATATGAGACTTTGTAAGAAAAAATAAAAAAATAAAAATCATCATCATTTTCCGCTAACTTGTGACAAAAAATAAAAAGTTCTATGAACTCACTATGCCCATCAGCGAATACCTTAGGGTGTCTACTTTCCGAAATGGGGTCATTTGTGGGGTTTTTCTACTGTTTGGGCATTGTAGAACCTCAGGAAACATGACAGGTGCTCAGAAAATCAGAGCCGTTTCAAAAAGCGGAAATTCACATTTTTGTACCATAGTTTGTAAATGCTATAACTTTTACCCAAACCATTTTTTTTTTGCCCAAACATTTTTTTTTTATCAAAGACATGTAGAACTATAAATTTAGCGAAAAATTTATATATGGATGTCGTTTTTTTTGCAAAATTTCACAGCTGAAAGTGAAAAATGTCATTTTTTTGCAAAAAAATCGTTACATTTTGATTAATAACAAAAAAAGTAAAAATGTCAGCAGCAATAAAATACCACCAAATGAAAGCTCCATTAGTGAGAAGAAAAGGAGGTAAAATTCATTTGGGTGGTAAGTTGCATGACCGAGCGATAAACGGTGAAAGGAGTGTAGTGCCGAAGTGTAAAAAGTGGCCTGGTCATGAAGGGGGTTTCACCTAGCGGGGCTGAAGTGGTTAAAAGGGAGCCATGATTAAAGTAAAAAACTGAGTAACTATTTTATACACATTATTTTACTTAGCTCTTTAACTTTATGCATACAATACCTGCTCTTATCTATTTCACTGCCACCCAAACCTCTGTCTCTGGTACATTTATGCTTCACATTATGATTAAGAATCTATACTTTTTGTTCTGAAACCAGAACTGTTTCAGAAGAGATTTTCTATCTTCTCTCAAATATTACTAGGGTAATAAAGCTTCCTTTCTGAACATTTTACACAGAGCCTTAACAACTGGGCACCTTTCCTTATTAGCTGTTGATGAACTATGATATCTACAGCCTGCAGAGTTTTACTACTCATATTCCTGCAGACTATCAAACTGCTTCAATGATCTATACGGATATACTGTATATTTCCCTCCTCTTGTCTATAACTACTAGAGATGAGCGAATCGAAGTTGACGAAGTGGAATTCAATCCGAATTTCAGGAAAAATTCAATTTGCACTGAATCCGAATTTCCTCACGCTTCGTGGTAACAAATAGATTTTTTTCCTAAAATGGTTGCTGCACATGTGAGCACATGGAGCAAGGAACTCAGGGAAGGCAGGATCACCCATAATACCATGCATGTAGCCAATCATCAGTCATCCATCCCTGTGATGTCACAGCCCTATAAATAGCCTCAGCCATGTTGGATTCTGCCATTTTCCTTAGTGCAGGAAGAGACGTCAGCAGGCGCTATGGACAGTGCTAGAAAAAAATTATTTGTGCTAAAAACGATTTACAAGTTCAGGGAAAGATTATTCAAGGTGTAGGGAAAGGATAGGGGAGGAATCATTCCACAGCATTTATATAGAACAGGGTTCAGTAGGGGAGTTTACAGCCTGGGTAATAGGAACAATCCTATTACACCTTGCTGCACTGACTGGGGACCCAAATTGCCATTATACAGCTCTGTAATTCCAGCAAACAGTTCTTGTTATTGGGGTGCAAAGCACATTAACATGATACAGCCATTAACAGGGTTTATTACAAGGAAATATTTCTATGTCTTATTTGCCCTTGTGTGGTGCAGTTATATGTTCTAAAGCATTTTTTGGCTTCTATTAGTGGAAAAAAGGCTTATTAGCCGTTGTGTGGCAAAGTACAAAAATTACAGCCCTTTTTGTGGCAAAAGAAATATATTTTTGCCGTTCAGCGGTGCAGTTATATTTTCGAAAGTCCTTTTTACCGTTTATTAGTGGAAAAAGAAAAATATATTTGCCGATCAGCGGTGCAGTTATATGTTCTAAAGGACTTTTTGTCGTGTATTAGTGGCAAAAGAAAAATATATTTGCCGATCATCTGTGCCGTTTTATATTCTAAAGCCCTTTTTTGAGTGTATTAGTGGCACAAAAAAAGTATTTGCCGTTGTGTGGTGAAAAAATGACAGCCCTTTTTGGCATATATTAGTGGGAAAAAAAGAGCTTATTAGCCGTTGTGTGGTGAAGTGAGAAAATTACAGACTTTTTTGGGGCGTTTTAATTTCCTATTTATTTATTTGATCTAACAGTATGTCAGACAGAGAAGTGCCAGACCCTGCACAGAGGAGTAGCAGAGGCCTAAATGTTTCTGGCGCAGGCACAGGTCACAGCAGAGTAAGGGGGCGTGGCAGCAGGAGTCGCAGCGAGAGGCCTGAGCTCCCGGTGTCATCTAGGGGTCGTGTCTTGACCAGCAACCTAGCGGTTCTTGAATGGTTGATTCGGTCATCCACTTCGTTCCAAATGACATCAGATACCCTCAGCCAAGAGTCGGTGGGTTCGTCAGACACAACCCTTAGTTTGCATGGCCCGTGAGCAGGCCCTGTGCCCTCACCTGTCCTCAACCTGCCTCTGTCCTTTTCTGTTTCCTCAGCCAAAGAAGTATTATATGCTGTGGGCTCAGCCCCACTATACACTAGTCAGCAGCTACTGGCCAGCCAATATGTGGAGGAGACATCCACCGCTTCCTCTGCTAGGCGGGCAAGTAGTGATGGGGAGAGTGGTGTGGGAGCTGGTGTTGCGAGCTGTCAGATTCCTGACCCAGAGACCATTGAGAAGGACATCAGTGACGTGCATACAGTACTCAACGATGTTAATGTAGCTGATCGCACTTGGGAGCCGGGTGAAGTAGGGGCTTCATCATCATCTGGAGAAGAGGGTGTCAGCTTGCCCATGAGGCAGCAGCGGAGCCAGCAAGTCGAAAATATACGGAAAAAGACTGCGCTGCAAGAGGAAAATCTTCTCTGTGTATAAAGTTCACTTTTAAATCTTCAACTAGTAGAATCACAAGCCACCTCACAATCCAACATTAGTGTGCAAACCTGTGGATAATGAAAAAAACGCACTATGGTGTAGCAGGTTCCAAACGACTAACGCTCCATGTGAACAAATTTATACTCACAAGATCCCTTGTAAGTGAAGGCGTGTATAGATATCGATGGTGTCAAGATAGAGCTCTGTGGAAAAGAGGACTATAGCGTAGTATATCACAACACTTAGAATGCCTGCAAACAGATTATACTTACAGGGCTTCACTTGTCAGGTGCGCATATAAGATTTTCTTTAGGTCGCTCAGATCTTGGATTACAACCATACTAGATGTCCAAAAACTCTCAGGGGAAAAGGCCACAAAAGAAGTATGTGCGTACCAGAGGTCAGATAGAAAACAATTTAATATTGGTAAAAATTACAGCTAAAACATATAAAAATCAGGAATATAGCCCGACCCGGGTTTCGCGTTGATGCTTCGTCTGGGGCGTTGGTTGGTAATTGCAAACCACTGTGTTTTAAATAGACAGGGAACCTCCCCTGGATGACATCATAGGCTCTTCCAAAAATACAAGTTAAAACAAATCATACACACAAAATAAAACTAAAACATTAAAAGGACTGGGACCGAACCGGACAGCTGACGGCGAATATATTAAAATAAACAATTATTAATGTCACATTCGATATTCAAACCTTGTGGTTGAATGGTGCCCATACGAAACATCCACTCAACCTCTTTTTTATTCATTAAGGCAACAAAGTCCCCCCCTCGAATGGGGGTATGCACTAATTCTAATCCAGTAAAACGGAGACCTTTCGGATTTTTGTCATGGTGGATCTTAAAATGCAGCGAAACACTATGGGTCTCAAGACCTTTTTTGATATTACGAATGTGCTCCTGCACCCGAGTCTTAAGGCTCCGTGTAGTCCTGCCTACATATTGGAGGCCACAAGGGCACTCCAAAAGATAAATGACTCCAACATTATTGCAAGAAAAATGTCCCTTAATTTTAAAAATGGTCTCTTTTGTCTTTTTGGATATGACGTGATCCACACATCTTTCTCGTTGTTTCAGGGTACGGTTTTTGCAAGGTAAGCAAAAGCCGCACCATGTGAACCTACCCTTACTAATATTGGTGCGTTTTTTGTTAGTAGCGAGACTAGCACTACGGACCAATTTATTGGAGAGATTGTCTGCTCTTTTGAAAACTACAGGAGGTTTCAATGGTAAATCTTTACTAAGTATAGGGTCATTTTGAAGAATGTGCAAGTTTTTTTGAATCATATTTTTAATATGGCCTATTTTGCTATTATACTGGGTCAGAAAAGTGTACCTAAAATCTTTCTTTGTTGTTGCCTTGTTAACTTTATCAATCGGGGGCTTATTCTCAATACGTTTCTGTTCTATTTCATCTTTGCAATGGTCTAAAAAACCTTTTTCATAGCCTTTTTCCAAAAATCTATGTTTGACCATCTGCCCCTGCTCTCTGTAGTCCTCTAATTTGGTACAGTTTTTTGAGATGCGTTGAAATTGGCTTTTGGGTATGTTTTTAAGCCAAGAAGGATGATGACAACTCTTGAGCTCTATGTATGTGTTCACATCTACTGCTTGAACTCTTGAAAAAGATTTGTTTTAACTTGTATTTTTGGAAGAGCCTATGATGTCATCCAGGGGAGGTTCCCTGTCTATTTAAAACACAGTGGTTTGCAATTACCAACCAACGCCCCAGACGAAGCATCAACGCGAAACCCGGGTCGGGCTATATTCCTGATTTTTATATGTTTTAGCTGTAATTTTTACCAATATTAAATTGTTTTCTATCTGACCTCTGGTACGCACATACTTCTTTTGTGGCCTTTTCCCCTGAGAGTTTTTGGACATCTAGTATGGTTGTAATCCAAGATCTGAGCGACCTAAAGAAAATCTTATATGCGCACCTGACAAGTGAAGCCCTGTAAGTATAATCTGTTTGCAGGCATTCTAAGTGTTGTGATATACTACGCTATAGTCCTCTTTTCCACAGAGCTCTATCTTGACACCATCGATATCTATACACGCCTTCACTTACAAGGGATCTTGTGAGTATAAATTTGTTCACATGGAGCGTTAGTCGTTTGGAACCTGCTACACCATAGTGCGTTTTTTTCATTATCCACAGGTTTGCACACTAATGTTGGATTGTGAGGTGGCTTGTGATTCTACTAGTTGAAGATTTAAAAGTGAACTTTATACACAGAGAAGATTTTCCTCTTGCAGCGCAGTCTTTTTCCGTATATTTTCGTCAAGTAATAGACTTTTCCCACATTGTCTTCAGACTTGCAGCGCTCGAGGATATTGGTGTATTTAACAGAGACTCTATCTTTTTTTTTGGAGCCAGCAAGTCGCTAGTGTGGCCGGGAGTCAGCAGGGTGGCAGCAGAGGGAGGTCGGTAGCCAAACGTGCCTGGGGTAGACCACCCGCTTCACAGGAGCCTACCTGCCCGGAAAGTAGTGGTGCACGGGTTCATGGAATCAGCGGTGGTAGCAGTCAGTCAGTGCATAGTGTTGGGGGTAAAATCACCTACTTAGCGGTGTGGCAGTTTTTTGTTAAGCCACCGGAGTAGGTGAACATGGCCATATGTAGAATCTGTGGGCAGAAGGTGAAGCGTGGCCAGGGTGCCAATGTTGGCACCACGGCCCTGCGTGAACATATGCAGCGTCACCATAAAGTGGCCTGGGAGAACCATGGCTCCAATGTGGTGGTCCAGCCCGCCTCAACAACCGCTGCATCACCCAGTGGCACGCACCCGATTTCAGGCAGTCAAGGCTCCAACAACTCAGCCGAAGGGAGCTGCCTGTCCTTCCCATGATCTGCTGGTCCTGATCCTCGCCAGTCATTCCGTCAGCAATCGATCACCGAAGCGATTGCCAAGAGACAACAGTATGCGTGCACTCATCCAACGGCGCAGAAGCTGAATGTGCTCCTGTCCAAGTTGCTGGTGCTGCAGTCCCTCCCTTTCCAAGTGGTGGACTCTGCACCTTTCAGAGAACTGATGGCTTATGCCGAGCCGAGGTGGAGAGTCCCATGCGTCATTTCTTTGCCAAAAAGGCAGTACCAGCCCTGCACACACATGTAGAACAGAAGGTGGGCCAGTCTTGAGCTTGTCAGTGTCTGCCAAAGTGCACGGCAGCACCGACGTATGGAGCTGTAACTATGGTCAGGGACAATACATGTCCTTTACGGCCCACTGGGTGAATGTGGTTCCTGAACATCCACACCAGCAACTTGGCCAGGTGACACTGCTACTGCCTCCACGTTGTCATTCTGTTGGTCCTGCAACAATGTCCGCCATTGCCTCCTCATCCACCACCGTGTCCTCAGCCTCCACTGCAGGGACAATTCACAGTGCCCCACCAGCATATCACATGTGCAGGGCACGGCTTTTCTGCACCTCGTTTTCCTGGGCAAACGGAGTCACACAGGGGAGGAACTGCTCTGTGTCCTTCATCAAGAAATCTAATCCTGGCTTTCGCATCAACTCAAAATCGGAACCATGGTGACCGACAACGGGAAGAACATGGTGTTGGTGCTGCGTCAAGGAGGGCTGAGCCATGTGCCCTGCATGGAACATGTGTTTAATCTGGTTGTCAAGAGGTTCCTGAAGTCTTCCACCCATCTGCAAGACATCCTAAAAATGGCCAGCAAACTTTGCATGCACTTCAGCCACTCGTACACCGCAAAGCACACCCTCCTTGAGCTGCAGAGGCAGAACAGCATCTGCCATCATAGGCCGATATGTGACGTTTCCATCTGTTGGAATTCCACCCTCCATATGTTGGACCGTCTATATGAACAGAGAAAGGTCATAAACGATTTCTTGATGATCCAAGCGGACAGGAGTACTCCCCTGTGTAACTTTGATGTCAGCCAGTGGCAGCTCAAGCTTGACACTTGCCGTTTGCTCAGGCCCTTTGAGGAGGCCAGGACTACGAGATGAACAACGTCATTCCACTGCTTCATGTCCTGGAACAGATGCTGGTGAATCTGGCTGGTCAGGAAACTGGAGACCTGGCGCCTAGATCTCATGGCCACATGAGGTCTGTGGGGGCTGAAGTGGAGGAGGAAGAGGAAGAGGACATTGGAGTACAAGCAATGTGTAGTGAAATGGGTGGTTTTTCTACACAGGTGACAGGAGAGGAGGAGCAGGAGAAGCCAGAGGAGCGAGCTACAGGGCAATGAGGAACATGAGGCAGAGCACCCAGACACACTGTGGCAGTATGCAGTGGAGATGGAGGCAGGGAGTCCCTCCGAGTCACTTGCACAAATGGCCTGATGCATGCTCACTTACTTGCGTAGTGACAGCTGAATTGTCACCATTCGGCAGAAGGATGATTTCTGACTCTCCACCTTGTTGACCCTTACTACCGGTCCTAAATGGGAGCCTTTTTGACACCCGCTGAGAGGGAGGACAAACTGAACTACTATAAAGACATCCTATGTAGTCCTATCTGTGCCATCGTCCATCCTCTCGCAGGTCTGAGCTCAGCGCTCACGTTCCTCTGCCATGGCTGCTGTGGCAGGGTGGGGGGGTAGGAGCAGTTCCAGCACCATCAGCAGGAACTTGAGTCTAGAGTCGCTGATGAGCAGCTTTCTTCACCCGCCTAGTGAAGAAACTACTCACCAGCAGCAGCAGCTAGACCTGGAGCAGGAGCTGAACCAGCAGGTGGTGTTAGTGTTGGTCACGAATATTCAAATTGCAAATTTTTATCGCGAATATCGGCACTTCGAGAATTTTCGAATATTTAGAATATAGTGATATATATTTGTAATTTCGAATATTCATTTTTATATTCATTAGTACACATGATCCCTCCCTGCTTCTAGCTTGTGGGCCAATGAGAAGGCTGCAATATTTTTAATTTTAGGAGTAGTGTTGATTGCGAATTTTCGTAATGCAAATTTCCGTAATGCAAATTTTTATTGTGAATTTTTCAACTGCTGATTTCCGCAAATAAGAAAATTATGACTGGAGATAACGAATTTGCGAATATACGGTGAATATTCGCCCAAATATTTGCGAAATATGACGAATTCGAATATTGCTCCTGCCGCTCATCACTAGGTGGTGGCATACCCTGCCACCCCACATTGAAGATCCGCTGGACTACTGGGCAGACAAACTTGATTTGTTGCCGCAACTAGCAGAGTTTGCCCTGGAAAAGCTGTCCTACCCAGCCAATAGTGTGGCATCACAGCAGGTGTTTAGTGTGGCAGGGGCCATAGTTACCCCAAGAAGAACTTGCCTGTTCACCCAAAATGTGGAGAGACTGACCTTTGTCCGGATAATCAGGCGTGGATCAGCCAGGATTTCCACCCACTAATGCCTGATGCATCTGACTAGATCATCCATGTTGCCACACCAACACTTTGACAAAAGAGACCGGTTCTGGCTACCTGCCTCAGCTACTATTCTGATGCTGCCACCCGCCTGATGCCACACATCTGATGCCAAGTGCTCCTTCTTTCACCCACCATCTTCAGCTGGTATTGCCACCCACCTCCCCACTCTGTCACCGGGTCACTCTGTCGTCTCCTGATGCTGCTGCCACCTCCACACTATGTCACCTTGCCACTCTATGGTCTCCTGATGCTGCTGCTCCCACCTCCACACTGTCATTGTGCCACTCTGTGGCCTCCTCCTTATGCTGCTGCCGCCACCTCCACACTCTGTAATTGTGCCACTCTGTGGCCACCTCCTGATGCTGCTGCAACCTCTATACTCTGTCCTTGTGCCACTCTGTGGCCTCCTGATGCTGCCGCCTCCTCCACACTGTCATTGTGCCACTCTGTGTTATTCTTCTTATGCTGCCGCCACCACCAGACTCTATCATAGGGCCACTCTGTGGTCTTCTCATGCAGCTTCCACCTCACCACTATGTCATAGGGCCACTCTGTGGACTTCTCATGCTGTTCCCACCCTCCCTATTTCATCACTAGGACATTATTTTGCCTTTTGGTCTGGCTGACATCATTATTTATTTGACCCTTCTTCTGATCTGTTAAAAGGAAGGAAAAATGAGACGCACAACCGATCCTGTCTGTGTAGCAGCTGTAAGGTCTGTATGGTCCCATCAGAATTGGCTTGTGATTTGATAGCGAAAAGCAGGAGTGGGTACAAAACACAGAAGACATGCAAATATTCCATTCACGTGTCATCTCTGTTTTGGATCAACTCCTGTTTTTTTTGGGCATTAGCAATACTGATGAATTACTGACCAAATGCTGACAACTTACTGCTGACACCCTCTCCACTCTGTTGGGTGGCTCTACTTGTATGAGCGTTTAACCCCTTCTTCCCTGGGCAAGTTTTCACCCTTCTGCCTAGGTTAATTTTTGCAAATCTGACATGTGTCACTTTATGTGGTAATAACTTTGAAAAACTTTTACTGGAAATGTAATTTTATTTTGTTAGGATGTTAGAAGGCTTAGAAGTTTAGAAGCAAATCTTGAAATTTTTAAGGACCATTTCAGGTCTGAAGTCACTTTGTGGGGCTTACATAGTAGACAGCCCCCATAAATGACCCGATTGTAGAAACTAAACCCATCAAGTTACTCAAAACTGATTTACAAACTTTGTTAACCCTTTAGGTGTTCCACAAGAATATGGAGATGAAATTTCAAAATTTCACTTTTTTAGCAAATTTTCAGTTTTAATCCATTTTTTTCTTTAACACATCAACCTATTGTCTTAGGTAGGGTCTCATTTTTTTGTGGGATGAGGGGACGGTTTGATTGGTACTACTTTGGGGGGCATACACCTTTTTGATCACTTTGTGTTGCAATTTTTGTGATGTAAGGTGACAAAAAAATAGCTTTTTAGGTATTTTTTTAATTTTTTTACGGTGTTCATCTGAGGGGTTAGGTCATGTGATATTTTTATAGAGCTGGTTGTTACGGATGCGGTGGTACCTAATATGTATACTTTTTTTTATTTATTTCACTTCAAAACAATAATAGCATATTTGAAAGAAAATAATGATGTTTTAGTGTCTCCATGTTCTGAGAGCTATATATTTTTTTGTTTTTTAGTGATTTTCTGATATAGGTTCTCATTTTTTGCGGGATGAGGTGACAGTTTTATTGGTACCATTTTGTTCGACATACATCTTTTTGATCGCTTGGTGTTGCACTTTTTGAGATGTAAGGTGACAAAAATTGAATTTTTTGACAGTTTTTATTAAAAAAAATTTATGGTGTTTATCGGACGGGGTGGATCATGTGATATATTTATAGAGCCGGTCGTTTCCTTTTTTCAACTTTTTTATTATGAAATCTGGGGAAAGGGGCGTTTTTTTTTTCTTTTTTTTACTTGAAACTTTCTTTTTATTTTATTAAAAACACAAACTTTTTTTTTTCACTATATTTCTGTCCCACTCTGGGACCTTAACTTTTGGGGGTCTGATCCCCTCTGCAATGCTTTCCAATACATCTGTATTGTTATGCATTGCCTGTTAGTGTATGAGGCTGGATCTCCTCAGCACCCGTAGAAGGCAGGTCCCGATGCCATGCAAGACATTGGGCAGCCTCTGTACGGTATCAGGCTGCCTCGTCACGCATCGGGTCCCTGCCAAAGCAGCGAGGGGACTCGATGCGCTCCTTCACCTGCTGCAAACCACTACTATGTCGCAGTGTAAACAGCGATGCCGGAAGATGAAGCAGGGGCCCGGCTACCAGGGACTGCCGTACCCCTGCAGTGATTGGACGCGTACCGCTCAGGTGCCCTCCCGATCACCATGATGAACTATTACGTCAAAATGCACGTCAAAATGCGGGAAGTCACTGACTTCCATGACGTAATAGTACGTCACATGTCAGGAAGGGGTTAATAGAACAGGTTGTGTAGACATCTATGTGGAATCTATGTAGCTCCTTTGTGGCGCTAACATCGACCTGTAAAGCTGAGTTCACACTTGAGTTATTTGGTCAGTTTTGGCCCTGTGACTGCCCAAAAAAGTGAAGTGTGCAGTGATTCTAAGAGCGACGCAGATGCATGTCATACTGACTCACAGTATTATTTCACTACCACAGCAGACTCCTTATGCATGTTACTGTAAGGTACAGTGTTCTACACCACTATAAAGACTCTCTGCAGCCAGGAAATAGCTGTTTGTTAACACGATTCGCCGCAAATAAATTCAAATCAAACCAAACTTTTTCTGAAAATTCGTTGAAACGGCCGAATCGAATTTTTGAAAAATTCGCTCATCTCTATTCTTAACCCCAGGATGATAAGTGACAATGAAATTGAATCTGGTGAAAAACAAAGACCATCTGGCCTGCCTCGGGTTCAGTCGTTTAGCCGACTTCAGGTTAGCCAGATTTTTGTGATCTATGAAAACCGTGATCGGATGAATCGCCCCTTCCAACCAATGACGACACTTCTCAAAAGCCAATTTAATGGCCAGCAACTCTCTGTTACCCACATCATAATTTCTCTCTACAGCAGAGTTTTTTTTAGAGAAATATTGCTGTGATATTCCAGTTGCCCCCTAAAAAAAACTGATTAAAGCTGGGGTGTGATATACCAATAATATACTTTCTATATATTGCATTTAGGTAGTGCAGCATTTGCTTGCGGTTTAGCTGCGTTACCTCAACTACACAGAGTGACAAACGCCATTGGAACAAATCATTTCTACTGGTGTGATAAACCAGTTGCCCCCCCCCCCCCCAAAAAAAACTGTTTGAATCAGGGGTGTTATATACCAATAATATACTTTCTATATAGTGCATTTGAGTAGTGCAGCATTGGTTTGTGGTTTAGCTGCGTTAGCTCAGGTACAGATAGTGACAAACAACATTGGAACAAATAATTTCTACTGGTGTGATTTACCAGTTGACCCGCTAAAAAAAACTGATTGAAGCAGGGGTGTTATATACCAATTATATACTTTCTATATAGTGCATTTGGGTAGTGCAGCATTTGTTTGCGGTTTTGCTGCATTAGCTCAGCTATAGATAGTGACTAGAGTTGAGCGGACACCTGCATGTTTGGGTTCTACTGAACTTCACAAAAAAGTTTGAGTTCGTGACCCAAACTTGAACCGAGCTTGACCCCCCAACCCGAACCTCATTTATGTCAATGGGGACCCGAACTTTGGAGCACTAAAATGGCTGTAAAAAAGTAATGGAAAGGGCTAGATGGCTGCAAATGGCAGCAAAATGTGGTTAAGAGGATGGCAAGTGCTCGCCAAACAAATGTGGATAGGAAAATGACTTAAAATAACATAAAATACGTAAAAATAAAAAATAATAATCTTGATCTAGGAGGAGGAGGTCCATATGGAGTAGGAGGTTGAGGAGGCGGTGGATGTGGCGGTGTAAGTGGAAGCGGCGGTGGAGGAGGAGGAGGTAGCCAACACTGGTGTTTGGTTATGTTTTTTATTTTATTTTATTATTTATTTATTTGTGTTTAAATTTGGGTAGACCCCAAAACATTTGGAAATATAACCTGTGATAACCCCCTTATCATGACCGGCGTGCCGATCACATACATGACGCAAAGGGAGGGAAAAGGGAAGGCCCTGTCCAAGGGAGAGGGAAAGATGGTGACCCCTAACTCACCTTGAGGCTGGCACCTGACTGCCCTGACGTCCCTAGACGGGTTTTTCATCCGTACGCCGATCACGTGCCTAAACCCTGGTTTTCCTTAAGATGAGCCCTAAGTAGTGAATAGGGCGGTGGGAACACTAGTCCGCACCACTAACACTAAAGGGAAACACCAAGGAGAGGACAGACAATACTGACGAAACATATAATCCCAGGTGGGCGACAACAGCAGACAACAAAACACTAACAGGGATCGGGAGGGTAACGCTCTGGTACGACAACCAGGAATAACAGCTACACAGCTCCAGTGGGTCAGTATAGAAGTTCAGGCAGGAAGCTCTATATCTGGCAACCAGAGAAGTGGGAGAGGGGAATATAAAGAGGTTGGGAGTGCCGGACAAGAAACAGCTGAGGAGAAGAAGCTACGAATCCCTGAGTGAGACAAAAAGGATTGCAAGGCAAAAACAGAAAGCTACCATTAAGTAACAGCGCGATCTTTAGACATAGAGCGTGCAGCCACCTGCTGCGACTTCCTGACCCCGGGTATAAATGAGTCAGACGTGGCTCTTGACACCCTCGTGACACCCCTCCAGCCGTGCTAAACAAATGTTCAGACAAAACACTGGCTGCAGGGCAGGCCAGCACCTCCAAGGCGTAAAGGGCAAGCTCAGACCATGTGCCCAATTTGGAGACCAAGAAGTTGAAGGGGGCAGACCCATCAGTCAGTACGTATAGGCGTGTGCACACATACTGCTCAACCATGTCGCATGTCCCTGTGGCGTCCACGATCCAATTGGATATCTTCTCTAATCAACTTTCGATGTTCTTTTCTGCGCCTACCATGGTGATCACGGGTAGCGAGGAATAAGGGTTCCACACCGGAGAGCGAGCGTGAGAAACGGATACCACATCCAAGGGAGGTCAATGGCTGCAATGTGATTGAGCTGAAATGTGGGACAAGTTATTAAAGCAGAAAGATCAATTAAAGACGAATTTTAGAAATGCAGAGCAGGGGGTTTTCATAGGCAAAAATGGGTTAATGTCACCTACCAATGGAACAGACGAGTTTTGAAAATTTCGGGCCCTGTCAACTATGCAGAGCAGGTGTTTATTCACGGCAAAACTGTGTTCGTCACCCACCAATTGAACAGACGATTTTACAAAAATTAGGTCCCCGTCACCTATGCATAGAGGTTTGTAGGAGTAGGGGTTTGTATATGGCAAAATTGGTAAAATGTCACCTGACAATGTAACAGATGATTTTTTGAAATTTAGGTCTCTGTCACCTATGCAGAGCAGGGGTTTATTCATGGCAAAAATGGTAAAATGTCACCCAAGAATATAACAGATGCTTTTGCACCCTGCTCCCTCTTTTGCTGTGCAGGTGCCTCTGTGCGACCACCACCTCTTCCTCCGAACTAGACAGGTCACTCGCATGACCTTGATTCCATGTGGGGTCTAGTATATCATCATCCTCCAGATCATCTTCCACCCACTCTTTACCCCTGCCCTTCTTGTCGGTCTGCAGAGTGCAGAAAGCCGCAGCAGTTGGTACCTATGTTTCGTCATCATCAGAGACGTGCTGCGGTGGTCCTCCCATGTACTCATCCTAAAACATAAATGGTTGGGCATCAGTGCACTCAATCTTTTCCACGTCTGGTTCCGGGCTATGTGGATGGCCCACGGAAACCCTGCCAGCAGAGTCATCCAAAAGCAGAAGGGACTGCTCCATGACTTGGGGCTCAGACTGCTTGGCTGATTTGCAAGGTGGTGCGGTGAAGGACTGGTGGACTTGGGCTGCAGGTGCCAACGCTGATCTTTCAGCAGGATACTGGGTGGGAGACAATGTGAAGGAACTGGAGCCACTGTCAGTCACCCAATCTACTATCGCCTGTACTTGTTCTGGCCTCACCATTCGTAGAGCCGCATTCGGCCCTACCAAATAACGCTGAAGGTTCTGTCGCCTACTCGCACCTGAGGAAGGTGTTTCACTTGTGTGTGTAGCTGGCACAGATCTACCACGTCCTCTCCACCAGCAGCAGCACCACGACCGGGGCCATGTTCTCCTCATTCTTTGTGTTCACCAACCAAACTAACAGATTGTTTATGTCAGGTGGCTATGTAACTGCCAATAGTCAACAATTAAATTAACTGACAGTAAGGCAGTGCCGGTGTCATAAAGAGGAAAAATTTCACAACAGTGTGACAGGCGAATTTTATACAATTACTTCGGTCACAAAAATGTTAATTTGTCAACCAACAATATACCTGCAGTATTTTAAGCTTGTATTTGACTCTCAGAAATGCAGCTAAGGCCGCAAATGTAGTGTCTTGCACAAAATGGGTGTTTTTTTCAAACCACAATATAACAGCAGTATCTAACGCTTGTATTGGACTGTCAGAAATGCAGCAAAGGCCCCAAATGTAGTGTCTTGCACAAAATAGGTGTATTTTTAAACCTAGAATATAACAGCAGTATTTAACGCTTGTATTGGACTCTCATAAATGCAGGAAATGCCCCAAATGTAGTGTCTTGCACAAATGGGTGTTTTTTTAAACCCCATATAACTGCAGTATTTAAAGCTTGTATTGGACTCTCAGAAATGCAGAAAAGGCCCAAAATGTAGGGTCTTGCACAAAATGGGTGTTTTTTTTCACCCAGAATATAACTGCAGTATTTAAAGCTTGTATTGGACTGTCACAAATGCAGATAAGGCCTAAAATGTGAGGTCCCGCACAAAATGGGTGGGTTTTTTTTACCCAGAATATGACTGCAGTATTTAACAAATTTCTTTTTATTAAGAGTTTTTAATAAGATCGACCAGGTCCTCTCCCTGCAACAGGAGCTCCACCAGCACCACGACCAGGGCCACGTCCCTTATTTGACTCTCTTCTCATTCTTTGCGTTCACCCACCAAACTAACAGATGGTTTATGTCAGGCAACAATGTAACTTCCAATAGTCAACAATTAAGTTCACTGAGGGTAAGGCAGTGCCAGTGTCATAAAGATGAAATTTCTTGAGGTAACACAACAGTGTGACAGGCGAATTTTATACAATTACTTCATGGTCACAAAAAATGTTACTTTGTCAACCAACAATGTAACTTCAGTATTGACTGGTTGTATTTGACTGTGACAAATGCAGCAAAGGCCCCAAATGTAGTGTCTTGCACAAAATGGGTGTTTTTTTTAAAACCAGAATATAACAGCAGTATCTAACGCTTGTATTGGACTGTTGCAATGTCCCACTCAGGACACGTGAGAACTGCAAAATTACTGTGAAACGGCATTATCATATTGCATGTCATTTTGTATTACAACACCTGTTGTATCCCTGTTCATAGGCTGGTCTAGTGTAATTTATGCATCCCACCACTAGATGGGGATAGCACTTAGTCTATATAAATACTTTTAGTCAGGCCTAGTGTTAGAGAGTGTGAGAGTTATTCAGTTCAGCTAAGACTACACATCACTGAGTAGTGGGTGAAGTCAGAAGCAGCAATGTAGTAGTGCCAAGGTATGAGGAGCGGGAGAGCGTTTTCCTCATGTGATCCTCTTAGTTCCTACATCCTACAACCAGAGGATAGTGTTGCGTCCCTGGAAGGAATCCAAGCTAAAGAGAGACATCGGTGATAACAGCCACTACCTAAGGCTTACTGGGCACCTTTGCACATGGTGGAGGACAATCTAGCTACAGGCAGCCTCACCATATATTATAGAAGACAGATTAGCTACCTGTTCAAGGGCTTGGAAGATACAGGAACAATAGGACTAAGCATACCAGAAATACCTACACAGAACCACAGAGTCAATACCCAGCCAAACCTATTAACAGTGGATGAACAGAATTCCTCTAAAGAACAAAAGACTGTATTCTGTTTGGATGTATATGCCGCAACCAGCCACAGTAAAAGTTGTGAGTTGTATCCTACCACTGTCTACTTCATTCTTCAATATCTCTACCACTGGTTGTACCACCATTAACGGTACTGGCGTCATGACAAATACCACTAAGGGACCCAGCCGCCACAAGCACCCTAAACACCACTGCCATCAAGGGCACCTCAACCTCCATCTAGACTGGTGCTCCCCTACCACAGAGCGTGCCCCGGAGGATTTCGTGCTGTCTTCCTCATCACTGTGCTGCCGGCCCAGGGAGGCTTTCTGCTAACCGTGAGTAAACCGATGAACTGTATTATTATTGGCCCACCGTGCACCTCACGTGTAGCCCCTGCGGTTCTGGCACACCACACTGTCAGAAGTGCAGCAAAGGCCATAAATGTATTAACTTGCCCAAACTGGGTGTTTTTTTAAAACCAAAATATAATTGCAGTATTTAAAGCTTGTATTTCACTGTGACAAATGCAGCAAAGGCCCCAGATGTAGGTTCTTGCAAAAAATTGGTGGTTTTTTTTAGAACCCAGTTTATAATTGTAGCATTTAAAGCTTGTATTTCACTATGACAAATGCAGAAAAGGCCCCAGATGTAGGGTCTTGTAAAAAATGGGTGTTTTTTTAACACTAAATATAACTGCAGTATTTAAACCTTGTATTTGACTGTCACAAATGCACATACAGTGGAGGAAATAATTATTTGACCCCTCACTGATTTTGTAAGTTTGTCCAATGACAAAGAAATGAAAAGTCTCAGAACAGTATCATTTCAATGGTAGGTTTATTGTAACAGTGGCAGATAGCACATCAAAAGGAAAATCGAATAAATAACTTTAAATAAAAGATAGCAACTGATTTGCATTTCATTGAGTGAAATAAGTATTTGAACCCCTACCAACCATTAAGAGTTCTGGCTCCCACAGAGTGGTTAGACACTTCTACTCAATTAGTCACCCTCATTAAGGACACCTGTCTTAACTAGTCACCTGTATAAAAGACACCTGTCCACAGAATCAATCAATCAAGCAGACTCCAAACTCTCCAACATGGGAAAGACCAAAGAGCTGTCCAAGGATGTCAGAGACAAAATTGTAGACCTGCACAAGGCTGGAATGGGCTACAAAACCATTAGCAAGAAGCTGGGAGAGAAGGTGACAACTGTTGGTGCGATTGTTCGAAAATGGAAGGAGCACAAAATGACCATCAATCGACCTCGCTCTGGGGCTCCACGCAAGATCTCACCTCGTGGGGTGTCAATGGTTCTGAGAAAGGTGAAAAAGCATCCTAGAACTACACGGGAGGAGTTAGTTAATGACCTCAAATTAGCAGGGACCACAGTCACCAAGAAAACCATTGGAAACACATTACACCGCAATGGATTAAAATCCTGCAGGGCTCGCAAGGTCCCCCTGCTCAGGAAGGCACATGTGCAGGCCCGTCTGAAGTTTGCCAATGAACACCTGAATGATTCAGAGAGTGACTGGGAGAAGGTGCTGTGGTCTGATGAGACCAAAATAGAGCTCTTTGGCATTAACTCAACTCGCTGTGTTTGGAGGAAGAAAAATGCTGCCTATGACCCCCAAAACACCGTCCCCACCGTCAAGCATGGGGGTGGAAACATTTTGCTTTGGGGGTGTTTTTCTGCTAAGGGCACAGGACAACTTATTCGCATAAACGGGAAAATGGACGGAGCCATGTATCGTGAAATCCTGAGCGACAACCTCCTTCCCTCTGCCAGGAAACTGAAAATGGGTCGTGGATGGGTGTTCCAGCACGACAATGACCCAAAACATACAGCAAAGGCAACAAAGGAGTGGCTCAAGAAGAAGCACATTAAGGTCATGGAGTGGCCTAGTCAGTCTCCGGACCTTAATCCAATCGAAAACCTATGGAGGGAGCTCAAGCTCAGAGTTGCACAGAGACAGCCTCGAAACCTTAGGGATTTAGAGATGATCTGCAAAGAGGAGTGGACCAACATTCCTCCTAAAATGTGCGCAAACTTGGTCATCAATTACAAGAAACGTTTGACCTCTGTGCTTGCAAACAAGGGTTTTTCCACCAAGTATTAAGTCTTTTTTTGTTAGAGGGTTCAAATACTTATTTCACTCAATGAAATGCAAATCAGTTGCTATCTTTTATTTAAAGTTATTTATTCGATTTTCCTTTTGATGTGCTATCTGCCACTGTTACAATAAACCTACCATTGAAATGATACTGTTCTGAGACTTTTCATTTCTTTGTCATTGGACAAACTTACAAAATCAGTGAGGGGTCAAATAATTATTTCCTCCACTGTATGCTGTGCTGGTGCACTGAACTTGCGCAAAATGGCCGCAGGCGCCCTCCTAACTAACAGACGGCTAAAAGTTCTTTTTCTGTGTCACTGGGCTCAGGGCAGGGTAAAAAAATGGTGCGCCAACAAAACAAAATCGCTGTAGATCGCTGAGTTAACAAGCACTTCTGATAACCGATTCTTTCCTATTCTCTCCCTCACAGCAGCTGCATCCTCTCCCTACACTAGTAACAGCAGAGTGACGTGCAGCGCTACTTGACTCCAGCTTATATAGAGGCTGGGTCACATGCTGCACTGGCCAATCACAGCCATGCCATTAGTAGGCATGGCTGTGATGGCTTCTAAGGGCACACAAGTTAAACGCTTGTTCATTGGCTGCTCTGCAGCCTTTCAAAAAGTGCTATTAACTCGCCGAACACCGAACTCGAACCCAAACTTTTACTGAAAAGTTCGGGTTCGAGGTCCAAAAATCCTACAGTTCGAGTTCGCTCAACCATAATAGTGACAAACGACATTGGAACAAATAATTTCTACTGGTGTGATATACCAGTTGACCCTCAAAAAATGTATTTAAGCAGGGGTGTTATATACCAATTATATACTTTCTATATAGTGCATTTGGGCAGCATTTGTTTGCGGTTTAGCTACGTTAGCTCAGCTACAGATAGTGACAAACGACATTGGAACAAATAATTTCTACTGGTGTGATATAGCAGTTGACCCCCAAAAATGTATTGAATCAGGGGTATTATATACAAATGATATACTTTCTATATAGTGCATTTAGGTAGTGCTGCATTGGTTTGCGGTTTAGCTGCGTTACCTCAGCTACAGATAGTGACAAACGACATTGGAACAAATAATTTCTACTGGTGTGATATAGCAGTTGACCTCCAAAAAACTGATTGAAGCGTGGTCAATAGGTGGAGTCAAGGAGAGCGGCAAAATTAGCTTTTTCCTAGGGTGGCAAAAATCCTTGCACCAGTCCCGATACAGCCAAATGCGTTTCAGAGTCCCCTAAGGCCAAGTTCACACTTCAGTTATTTTCATCAGTTATTTCCATCAGTTATTGCGAGCCAAAACCATGTGTGGGTCAAAATCACAGAATAGTCTCTTTACATTATACCTTACCACTCAGTAGGGTTCACTACTGGATTTCACTCACAATCACTGATGGAAATAACTAACAAATAACTGTAGTGTAGCTGAGTATATTCTGTCTAGAAACAACCCTATATATGTGGACCAGGTAATTATATCTTCTACCACTACAAAAACTGGGATTGGACCATACTATAGAATCTACTTTTCCCTTTTAAATGAAATGACAGATAATATAAAAAAAACAAACATAAAAATAGAAATAAAAAAGAATACAACTGTACTAAATTTCATATCCAATTTTGTACAGTTGTATTTTTTTTCTTCCTTCCTATTTTTATGTTCTATAATGTATGAGTATGGTACAGTTCGGGTTTTTGTTCACACAGTCAGTGTTTGGTCAATGATTTCCATTAGTGATTGTGAGCCAAAACTAGCTGTAGGTTAAAAACACAAAACAGGTGCAAATTTTGTCCAGCATGGCTTAAGATGCACCAAAATTGTAGCACAACATACTGACACAAATTAATGCACCTAAGAGGTGGTATAAACTATAGACTAGACAGTAGTGTCGAGTGTGAATATTAGAATAGCAAATTTTTATCGCGAATATTGCCACTTCGAGAATTCGCGAATATTTAGAATATAGTGCTATATATTTGTCTACCGTATTTTTCGCCCTATAAGACGCACTTTTTCCCCCCAAAAGTGTGGGGGGGAAATAGCAGTGCGTCTTATGGGGCGAATGCTGCTGAATTTGCCGTATTTTCAATGATACACCAGCCGCGATGCCGCGCGGCGGGTGTATCAGCTGTGAGGGAGGAAGAGCTGGGGGCCGGCATCTGCATTTATAATGACAGCGGGGCCCGTGCAGTAACTGTATTCTACTACACGGGCCCCGCTCACTGTATAATCGTATCTGTATTCTGTAATAGTTAATTGTGTATATACTGGTAATCGCATAATCAGCGCTACTTACAACTACAAGCGCTCGGTAGGTAGCAGAGAGGAGGCAGGAGGCAGGCCGGGAGGACGGGCGGGCGGTGCGTCACTCACTACGTCACGCGCCTGCGCCGCCCACTTTATGAATGAAGCAGGTGGCGTGGGCGCATGACGTAGTGACTCACGCTGCCAGGGCCCGTCCTGCCTCCTCCCTTGTAGTTGTAAGTAGCGCTGATTATGCGATTACCGGTATATACATAATTAACTATTACAGAATACAGATACGATTATACAGTGAGCGGGGCCCGTGTAGTAGAATACAGTCACTGCACGGGCCCCGCTGTAATTATAAAAGCAGATGCGAACCCCACCCCTTGTATTGAGGGTCATTCACTACAGGTACACTGTTATGGAGGGGATCTGTGGATGACACATAGCATAAGATGCTATATATGTGTCATCCACAGATCCCCCATAACAGTGCCATCCACAGATCCCCATAACAGTGCCATCCAGAGACCCCAATAAGAGCCACCTACAGATCCCCCATAAGTGTCACCCACAGATCCCCCATAAGTGTCACCCACAGATCCCCCATAAGTGTCACCCACAAATCCCCCATAAGTGTCACCCACAGATCCCCCATACGTGTCACCCACAGATCCCCCATACGTGTCACCCACAGATCCCCCATACGTGTCACCCACAGATCCCCCATAAGTGTCACCCACAGATCCCCCATAAGTGTCACCCACAGATCCCCCATAAGTGTCACCCACAGATCCCCCATAAGTGTCACCCACAGATCCCCCATAAGCGTCACCCACAGATCCCCCATAAGCGTCACCCACAGATCCCCCATAAGCGTCACCCACAGATCCCCCATAAGCGTCACCCACAGATCCCCCATAACAGTGCGTCACCCACAGATCCCCCATAACAGTGCCATCCACAGATCCCCCATAACAGTGCCATCCACAGATCCCCCATAACAGTGCCATCCACAGATCCCCCATAACAGTGCGCCATCCACAGACCACAATTAGTTCAAAACCCACCAAAAGCACACCTATTGGTTCAAAATATTTTTTTTCCTATTTTCCACCTCAAAAATCTAGGTGCATCTTATGGGCCTGTGCGTCTTATAGGGCGAAAAATACGGTATTCTGCATTTTTTTTCCATCTGAACACATGATTCCTCTCTGCTTCTTGCTTGTGGGCCAATGAGAAGGAAGCAATGTCAAGTTCACAACAATACTTAGTGCACCAATCGGTAATCTGTACGCAGTGTGAAAAAATATTCTAATCACTGCCGATTAGCGCAATCGCGTATATATTGGAGCACTTGACTCTATCTGCATATAAAGCTATTGCAATGTTCTGCCGTGCCAACCATTTTCTCCAGTCTCAGGAGAAACTCATGAAACTTCTAGCAGCTTGAAAAATGTAGCCAAAGTGACCCATGCCTGTATTTCGCGTTACGAATTCGCATTACGTGATTTTTACATTGCCAATTTTTCGCATTCAATAAAATAATCTCGAATTTGCAAATATATGACGAATATTCTACAAAATATTAGTGAAATATTGCAAATTCGAATATAGCCCCTGTCGCTCATCACTACTTGACAGTCTAAAGGTGTGCCAGATTTATCATATAATATTAGCCACTGTGATAAACCTGGTGCATCTAAATCACATGCAGCATTAGTAAATCTGCCCCATTGTATGTGCATGTTATATTTCAATATAGATAATGCAACGAAAAACAATAAAAATCTCCTTAAATCACCCAGATTTCAGCACAAAAAAACAAAAACCTGTGGTGAAATCATCCTTAGAGATGCACAGAAGTTGCATTTAGAAAAAAACAACTAGTTTTGCCATACTGTTCCCTATAGTGACTGGCACTCTATGTGCACTATTAGCATCCTTTGTGAATGTACTCTCAATAAATGCACATAAAATGTGTAATGCAACTGTTGAGTGTACTGTTTGATGTTTGTCCCTATAGTAACAAAACTGTAATTGCTGACAGATGGAAATCTGCACAAATCAAAGACATTTATTAGGCATTTGAGTTTTTCTTGCCAAGTGATTGTGTACAGCATCTCCTCCTGACTATTAACAGTTATATTCAGGAGAGGTAGCAGACAGATCAGTGGCTTTGCCAACTGTGGTTACTGACGGTTTCAATGATTTACTGCAAGGACTCTAAAGCCCATTACAATGGGATTGCAGTTGCCTTGATTGATCGTTGACAGCCGTATCCACCTTCATGTAAGAATGCAAGAGTGTGTGCTCTTCAAAACTTTGAAACAAAGGACAGGCAAGATTTGGCAACAAATGGGTTAAAGATATATACTGTACACGACAAACAGTTGCCATGTTATCAAAGTCTACATTTTCTGAGCTCACACAGAATACCATATGTAAATATATAACTTAATAATTAATACTCACATTTACCTTTATCAGGGCAGTATTTGGAGCTTATGCTGCCCCCATTAATGGCACATTTAAGCTCCCCAATTATCATAGTGATTCACTTATTTCTGAGCAATCATAATGATAAATAGTTTTATCACCAATCTCCTTTGTTAAAACTGACTATCATTTATCATTCATCATCAATTGTGATCGAAAGAAAAATCTGACCCAAATTTTTCAAAAAGAGGGAGGGAATTTTTAAAAACCCACTTATCTCCAGTGATGCCATAATAAACAATTGTTATTTAAATGTGAATTTGCCAATTTAAGAATAACTAGGCTTAACAGGCTAAGTGATGAAAATATTTATTAAGTGTAATTAAATATAATGTGAAACAGAAAAATCACATTCAGAATAAATAATAATCAATCACATGGCAATATGCACAATACAATATGGGGGGGACTTCTGTCACCATGACGTAGCACATGGCTGACACTCCATGGTAATACAAAAGATAGGGATAGACCTTACAACATCCTTCCTGGATGGTGTTCTCGATGGAGTTCCAATTTACTGTCTTTATGGACAAGTTTTATACTTTTTAGCCGCTCCTCCTAAGTATGTCCAGTGTGCAGCATGCATGTCTCTGAGATAATAGCTTTGGGGGGTTTGTATATGTCTAACTATCCCTAACTCACTACATTACAAATATAGAAAATTATATTATAGGGGACAGAATGAAAGGAGACAGAGTCAATCAGTTCTTAAGTATGTTAAATACCCTTACAACACAGTGGCACAGCTGATAAACAAAGCGTTGCTGCCTATAGGAAAATACAGGGCACACTAGGCTGCACTAGAATCTGGAATCTGTATACAGATACAGCTGAGCTAAACTCGATGGTTAACGCATTAATTAAAGAATGGCACAAAAATATAACTACAGATGTATTACAGTTAGCTAGAGATGAGCGAAGTTCTTGAAAATCCGATTGGCTGCTTTGCTGAAATTTACAAAACAAATTTGTGACGAATTACTACTATCGCTTGGAGATAGCTCATCAATAATAATTATGGATAACTCCCTAAGGCTATGAATTGTATCTTTAAAAGTTACTACCTCTTTAAGGTGATGATGAACTCAAGTTAACCAAATTAACTGCACTTGTAAACAGCTGCTAATATAACATTTGTACATAGTGTGGTTCCTCCCCTTCTGAGCCCTGGGCCAACACACTTTCCTTTCCCAGGAATATGACTGCCCATGAGGCCTGTGCTCTCACCTGCACCTCCAGGAATACGCCTGCTGTGCAGCCTGTGCAAACAATAAGGGTCCATTCACACGTCTGTTGTTTCTTTCCTGATCTGTTCCGTTTTTTGCGGAACAGATCTGGACCAGTTCTGTACCCATTCATTTTCAATGGGTCCTGAAAAAAAAATCGGACATTGTGCTGTTCGATTTTTTTTAGGACCCATTGAAAATGAATGGGTACAGAACTGGTCCAGATCTGTTCCGCAAAAAAACGGAACAGATCAGGAAAGAAACAACGGACGTGTGAATGGACCCTAAGGCTTCATGCACATGGCCGTTGCCCGGCTATGCCTGTATTGCGGCCCACAAAGAGCGTTACTTATGGTCTTTTTCAGATAGGTGCTGAACCTCCTGCAGTTCATCAGAAAATGAGCCATAACTCTGGTTCTGATTAACTGCTGGAACACAAATACATATATTAGTTTGATTCAATTCCATTTTATTTGTATCATATTTTTAATAAATTAGTGTTTTATGTAGTTATTCGCCAATGTATTGGGTGTATTAAATCAAGTTGATCATATCTGTTTTTATCATTTAATTATTGTATGGTATGATATAAAATTATTCAAACATCATTTAGAGGATTTGGGTAGTATATTGACAATGTTATTGGTACACAGAGAGACAGTTGTTTCTGGGGAAATTCCTTGAAGGGTTTAGTTTCCAAAATGGGGTAATTTTCTGGCATTTTACACAGTTCTGGTACCTCAAGAGTTCTGCAAATGTGACAAAGGAACTGAGAACCATTCCAGCGAAATCTGCTATTGTAAAGTGAAATGGCGCTACTTCCTTTCTGAGCCCTGTCATGTGCCCATACAGCAATTTAAGACAACATATTAGGGTGCTGTCATATTCAGGAATAAATGCATAGCAAATTATGAAGTGCTTTTGGAAAGTCTTCAGACCTCTTTCACATTTTTCACATTTTGTTATGTTGCAGCCTTGTGCTAAAATACAAAAAAAAAGTTCAAATTTTTCTACATCTTTTCTAGCAAACCAAGGAGGAGGCAGACTGGAGGATGGGAGTGGCTTTCTATTGCTCCCTAGGGCCATGTTGTGAAAGAAGGGTGCACCCATTCTTCTCCCAGGTCACACCCTGGTTCCGGGGTTCTTGCCTGATGGTAGCCAGGGTTCCCATGATGTTAGGTGCTTGTATGGGTGCAAGGCAGGACATGTGGAGTGAAATGTCCAGTATCTGGTGTAGGAGTTAGAAAACAGGCCAGGTGTAGCAAAACAAACATCTCTTTTACTTAAGTGCAAAATGGGAGTTGTAGTACATCTAACAAAGTGCATATCTTTTCCCCAGATAGCAAGGTATGCAGCTGACAAAGCTGGTAGTAGTGGCCCTCTTCGAACACTATCTTGCTAAAGTCTCTTTATTTATGGCTGGCAACATTATCTTGACAATAATGGCTGTAGTGTCCACTGCGGGATAAAGAGTTTTGAAGACACGTCTGGCTATCATATGTCCAAGAGTGAAGGATGCTTTAACGGTGTCCCTCAGAGCAGTTAAGTGAATGGCTGTAGCAGCAGGTTACCTTACTGCCCCCAATGCTTGGCCTGCATATTCTAAGTTCTCTAATTCTCTCCTTTGTCTTTTTCCTTCTCTTTTTCTATAGATCATGCAGTAAATCACACAGAGATTGGTTCGTTTCTGGAACCTGAGGCCTAAGGAGAAGGAGCATAGGCCACTAGTTCTTTCCTCCAACAACTCTCGCTCAGAACTCTCATAAATTAAGTGTGGGGCAGTCCACCTACAAACTTCTGCAAAGGCTAACCCAGGATTGCTAACCCTGGCCTTGCCAATTATACCTTGCTATGCTGGATTTACATTGCATAGCATGAAATAACATTACACCAAAACTGAAGAAAGTTCAGGCGGCACTACACCCACACAAATTGCTGATAGTGCACAGGGCCGGACTGGGGATAAAAACCAGCCCTGGAAAAAGTTGCACACCAGCCCCACAGCATTGCGTCATTATTTACTTGTTTATAATAGGAGAAAGCATTCATTTTAAAACACGTGTGTAAACACGAATATGAACTTTGCCCCACGATAGCTCTTTTGTAGAACCCCCATAAAAACTTACAGTTACTTGACTTGGCCCTTGGGGATCTCGGACGCCACTTCAACACTTTGGCCGGGGGCTCGGCGGAGCTGATGTTGTGCTTTAACCTAATGAGAAAGATTTCATAATAAGGATTTGGAGAAGGGGCAGAGGGATAGCAGAGCAGGGAGAGGCTGGTGCTGCTACTAGGGGGTCATAACATGGGGGAGTAATAAAGCCCACCATAATGCCCCCCCAGTAGTAATAATTCTCCTTATAATATGCAAAACATTTGTAATGCCCCCAGTTGAGCTAATGTTCCCATAATGTGCCAATATAAAATACCCCTTCTCAGTGCCCCCGTAGATGACCCCCATAGTGCCCCCCCCTTCCCCATAGTACCCACCATAATGTGTCCCAGTATAAAATGCCCCTATACAGAGCCCCCATATAAAATATCTTCTTTTTTAGTCTCAGTAGATGCCCCTATAGTGCCCCCCAATAATCTGCAGTAAGATGTGCCCCCATAGATGCCCCCAATCATGTGCCAGTAATAAGAGCCCCCCCACCATCATGTGCCAGTAGCCAGAGCCCCCCCATATCATGTCAGTAGCCAGAGCCCCCCCATATCATGTGTCAGTAGCCAGAGCCCCCCATATCATGTGCCAGTAGCCAGAGTGCCCCCAATCATGTGCCAGAAATAAGAGCCCCCCCCCCCACCATCATGTGCCAGTAGCCAGAGCCCCCCATATCATATGCCAGTAGCCATAGCCCCCCCATATCATGTGCCAGTAGCCCCCCTTATGTGCCAGTAGCCCCCCTATGTGCCAGTAGCCCTCCTTATCATGTGCCAGTAGCCCCCCTTATCATGTGCCAGTAGCCCCCTTATCATGTGCCAGTAGCCCCCCTTATCATGTGCCAGTAGCCCCCCATATCATGTGCCAGTAGCCAGAGCCCCCCCTTATCATGTGCCAGTAGCCAGAGCCCCCCCCATATCATGTGCCAGTAGCCAGATCCCCCCCCATTATCATGTGCCAGTAGCCAGAGTGCCCCCATATCATGTGCCAGTAGCCAGAGTGCCCCCATATCATGTGCCAGTAGCCCCCCATATCATGTGCTAGTAGCCCCCCTTATCATGTGCCAGCCCAGTAGTCCCCCCTTATCATGTGCCAGCCCAGTAGTCCCCCCTTATCATGTGCCAGCCCAGTAGCCCCCCTTATCATGTGCCAGCCCAGCCCAGTAGTCCCCCCTTATGTGCCAGCCCAGTAGCCCCCCTTATGTGCCAGCCCAGTAGCCCCCCTTATCATGTGCCAGCCCAGTATTGTACCTATATAAAAAAATAAAAAAAAATAATACACTTATACTTACCTCCAGCAATGCGATGCGATGCAGGCCGCCTCTTCCGTCTGTGTCCCTCGCTATACGGCTCAGGCGACGCGATGACGTCATCGCGCCGCCTGCACCGGCCTGAGCTCTGATAGGCTGCCAGCACTAAGCCGGCAGCCTATCAGAGGAACAGGAGGGGACACACCTCTCCCTCCTCTGCCGCAGCACAGGCATCTGTATTGCCGTCCTGAGGACGGCAATACAGATGACTATGGAGATGAGCGCTTCCGCAATGGAGGCGCTCATCTCCTGCTCTGCCCTGCCGCCGGCCGCGGCCGCCCCCACTTGTCACCAGGGCCGCGGCCTTGCGGCACTCAGGCTTGCCGGCCCAACGGGAAATTTCCCGCTATCCCGGCAGGCCAGTCCGGCCCTGATAGTGCACAAGTCCTCTGTGTATACTGGGTATATAGTGTGCGAACTAACAGTGGTGCCTGCTTAGGTAAGTTTACAATAGAATACGATCCACCACAAGAGAAGTAAGGAAATCAGCGGCACTCACCAGTTGCAGGATGTCATCATTCCATTATTTATTGCAGTTTGCAAGAAATGCATACAAGCATCGTAGGGCTGATTTCCTTACTTCTCTTGTGGTGGATCGTATGAAATAACATTACACAACATTAAATGACAAACCATTTGCAGAAACTCCTGCTCTGGCATGAACACTTTAGGAATTGCACCTTGTTAATTTGCGGCAGCAGATTGCTGTTTACACAGCATGATCTACTGTCCAGAAATGATGATTTACAGATGTTTTTCACAACTTTTCCACGTTTTCATGTTACACCCACAAACTTAAATGACCAACACAAAGTAGCAAAGGAAAATGATACATGGAAAGTGTGGAGTGCATTTGTATTCAGCCACCCTGAGTCAATACTTTGTAGGACCACCTTTCGCTGCAATTACAGTTGCAAGTCTTTTGTGGTATGTCTCTATCTTCTTTTCACATCTGGAGGCTGACATTTTTGGCTATTCTTCTTTGCAAAATAGCTGAAGCTCAGTCACATTGGATGGAGAGCATCTGTGAACAGCAATCATGTCTCGCCATGGGATTTAGGTCTGGACTTTGACTGGACCATTATAACACATCAATATGCTTTGATCTAAACCATTCCATTGTAGCTCTGGCTGTATGTTTAGGGTCGTTGTCCTACTGGAAGGTAAGCCTTCACCCCAGTCTCAAGTCTTTTGCAGTCTGCAACAGGGTTTCTCCAGGATTGCCCTATATTTAGCTCCATCTTCCCCTCAATTCTGACCAGCTTACCTGTCCCTGCTGAAGAAAAGCATCCCCACAGCATGATGCTGCCACCACCATGTTTCACGGTGGGGATGGTGTGTTCAGGGTGATGTGCAGTGTTTGTTTTCCGCCACACATAGTATTTTGGATTTAGGCCAAAAAGGTCATCTTTGGTCTCAACTGACCATCTTCCACATATCTTGTGGAAAGCTGCAAACGAGACTTCTTATGGCTTGCTTTCAAAATTGCCACTCTTGCCTCTTCCATAAAGGGCAGATTTTTGTAGTACATGCCTAATAGTTGTCCTGTGGACAGATTCTCCCACCTGCGCTGTGGATCTCCGGAGTGACCATGGGCCTCTTGGCTGCTTCACTAGTGCTATCCTTGTCTGGATTGTCAGTTTCGGTGGCCGGCCATGTCTTGGTAGGTTTGCAGTTGTGCCATAATCCATCCATTTTCAGATGATGGATGAAACAGTGCTCTGTGAACAGTGCTCAGTGCTCAATCATCATTCCAGGGCAGCAGATTAGTGCTGTCTTAATAGCACTCTGCTGCCCAGAGACAATGAATCTGTATGGGGACAAGCAATAGTAGCAGCCATCGGAGGTGATCTCTGCATGTAAATGCAGCAGCATCTTCACTGAGGAGCAGGCAAAAGGAAGGAACGCTTCCTTCCCGACAATCGGCTGCTTCATCAGGCTGTGTAAATCCATCGTCAAACTGACATATCTAAAGGGCCCTTTACACGGACCGAGAATCCACCACATAATCGCTAACGAGCATTCATAGCTCATTAGCTACTGTCTTGCGGTGTAAAAGTGCTGCCGATTACACAATGAACAAGCGAAATGCTCGTTCATTGGGTAATAGATCATTCATGCGGACACAAATCGTTTGCAGGCAGCAGATCGTGCTGTGTGAACAGCATCTTCTGCTGGCAAACAACGAGCCTGTATGGTGAAGAGAAATGGCATTCGTAAACGCTTCTCCCAATACATAGTTACATAGTTGATAGGTGGGGACGCGAATCCCAGAAGGAAGTGAGACTCAGATTTCTACACGTTTTCATAAGCATTAATGTTGTTTACCTTTAAGAATTCATCTAAACCCTTTTTAAAACTGTCCACTTTTTCTTCTCCAGTTGTAGGCCTTTGTCTTTTGAGGTCATTTTACATGAAACAGTTTTTCACTGTATTTTTTTTTATGGCCCATTTATATATTTGTATAGGTTACGGTAATCATTATAGACGTCTCTATAGATGTCTCTTCTCGACTAAATAAATTCAATTATTTTAATCTTTCCTTATAACTAAGACCCTCCATGCCCCTTATCATTTTAGTCGCTCTCCTCTGTACTTGTTCCAGCTGCAGTGCATCCTTTCTATGGACTGGTGTCCAGAACTGAACTGCGTATTCCAGATGAGGCCGCACCAACGCATTGTAAAGTGGTAATATTATATCCCTGCTCGCGAGTCCATGCCTCGTTTAATGAATGACAATATCCTGGTGGTCTTAGAAGCAGCTGATTGACATTGTATGCTGTTATTTAATCTACCATCTACAAGGACACCCAAATCCTTCTCTATAAGTGACTCTCCCAGTGTTACATCACCTAGGACATATAAAGCACAGAGATTACTGCCAAAATGCATAACTTTACATTTATCCACGTTGAACCTCATTTGCCAAGTTGATGCCCAATCACTCAGAGTGTTCAAGTCAGCTTGGAGTTTATGGACATCTTCCATAGACTGCACAGTACTACACAGCTTGGTGTCATCTGCAAAAATAGAAATTGTGCTATTAATCCCATTCTCGATATCATTAATAAATAAATTAAATAATAGAGGGCCCAGCACTGAACCTTGGAGTACACCACTTATAACCCCAGACCATTCTGAATAGGAATCATTGACCACTACTCTCTGGACACGGTCCTTCAGCCAGTTTTCAATCCAATTACAAACTATACTTTCCAAGCCAATAGACCTTACTTTACCTATTAAACGTCTATGAGGAACAGTTTCAAAAGCCTTTGCAAAATCCAGAAACACTACATCCACAGCTACCCCTCTGTCCAGGCTACTACTCACCTCCTCATAAGAACAAATCAGGTTAGTCTGATAACTTCTGTCCTTGGTAAACCCATGCTGGTTATCACTTATAATATTATTTACAGTCACATACTCCTGTATATAGTCCCTTAAGAGTCCTTTAGACATTTTTTCCACAACAGAAGTTAAACTAACTGGTCTATAATTACCTGTGAAGGACCTAGATCCTTTTTGAATATGGGCACCACATTTGCCTTGCACCAATCACTTGGCACTGTACCAGTACCTAGAAAATCTTTAAAAATTATAAACAGGGGCACAGCAATGACTGAACTGAGCTATTTAAGCACTCTTGGGTCTATTCTATCTGGACCTGGAGCCTTGTTCACATTTACCTTATTTAACTTATCTACAGTTAGCCAATTGAGTATATTCCTGGATGTATTAAGAGCCCAAGCACCACAGATATCAGCTCCTTTCTCTTCTTTTGTATATACAGAGCTAAAAAAAACAATTAGTACCTCTGCCTTTTCCTTATCTTCAGTGACTAGCCCCCCCCCCCCAACTTTACCATTATTTAGGGGACCTACCTGCTTGGAACTTGTTTTTTTAGCATTTATCTATTTAAATAATTTTTGGGGATTTGTTTTGCTATCTTTTGCCACCTGCTGTTGGTTTTGTATTTTTGCTAATTTTATCTCCTTTTTACAGATTTTATTAAGCCTTTTGTAATCTTCAAACGCTACAGCTAACCCCTCAGATTTGTATTTTTTAAATGCCCTTTTTTTGTCTTGTATTGGCCTTTTTACAGTAGCTGTAAGCCATGGGGGGTTTAATTTTAGCAGTTTATACTTGTTGCCTAAAGGAATAAATGTTTTAGTGCAATTACTCAATGTGAATTTAAAGCTCTCCCTTTTATCCTCAGTATTATTATGTGACAGTAGCTTTTCCCAGTCTATGCCCTGAAATGCTGCCCTCAACCCAGGGAAATTAGCCTTTTTAAAATTCAGTGTCTTTGCTCTGCCTGACAAAGTTTGCTTCTTATAGTTTAGGGGGGATATAATTATATTGTGGTCACTATTGCCTAGTGTTTCTCGAACAGTAACATTTCAAACAAGCTCTGCATCATTAGAAATTTCCAGATCCAATAGAGCATCGCCCCTAGTGGGAGCTTCTACAAACTGGCCCATAAAGTTGTCCAGAATCATGACCCCAGTCAATGTCTAAGAAGTTAAAATCTCCCATTATGACCACTGTACCAGCCTGTGCCGCCGCTCTATTTGGTTATACAGTTGTGTTTCTATCTCCTATGTGATGTTAGGGGGTCTATAGATTACATCAAGTATTATTTTTTCAGTGTTTATATCCCATTGAACTTCCACCCATAAGGTTTCCACATCCTCACCATCTTCACCCACAATTGCCTCTTTCACACTTGTCTTCAGATCACCCCTCACATTCAGACACATGCCACCACCTTTTCTATTGACCTGGTCTTTCCTAAATAGTGTAAAACCCTGAATATTTCCAGCCCAGTCATGCAAAGAATCCAACCATGTCTCAGCCACATCAACTACATCTATGTGTTCTTCTAGTACCATAGCCTCCAGCTCCCCCATTTTGCTAGGTAGACTTCTGGCATTTGTGAAAATACATTTTAAATTACTATTACCTGTAAAGTGAATATCTGGTATTTTTGGGTTACCTTGGTTGATGTTTGTATGTAACAGGTTCTTGTTACCAGCAGTTCTATTTTTCATCGTGTATAGTTCTGCCCAGTCTTATCCCTACTTTCCTCACTAACCCCTGCCCCCACTAAATCACCACGGTGCCCTCCTATATCCCACTCTCTATCTACACTATCTACCCCCTTATTAGTATGACCCCCCACCCACCCCCCAGATCCTAGTTTAAAAGCTCCCCCAGCCATATAACTATTTTTTCCCCCAGGGCAGTTGCACCCTCCCATTTAAGGTGCAGCATGTCCTTACTGTAGAGCCTGTAACTGGCTGAGAAGTCAGCCCAGTTCTCTATAAACCCAAACCCTTCCTTCCTGCACCAGCTTCTGAACCACTTATTTAACTCCCTAAGCTCCTGTTGTATCTCTGTTGACACTCGGAGCACTGGTAGTATTTCTGAAAACACTACCTTGGAGGTCCTGGACTTGAGCTTCTTTCCTAGTTCCCTCAAATCATTTTTAAGGACCTTCCATCTCCCCCTGACTTTGTCAATGGTGCCAATGTGTACCATGACCTCCGGGTCCTTCCCATCCCCACCCAGAAATCTGTCAATCTGATCCGCAATATGCCGAACCTGAGCACCCAGAAGACAACACACTGTTTGGCATTCACGGTCTCGGCGACAGATGACCCTGTCTGTCCTCCTAATAATAGAGTCCCCTAACACCAGCATCTGTCTAACCTTTGCAACACTCCTTTTCCTATCCTTCCTGCAGTGTTCATCCTCCTGGTTGCTAGGAGAATCGCCCTGCTGCAGTGTTGCTGGCCCTGGGCTTTCATCCCTAATATCAGCCAAACAGGCATATTTACTAGGGTGTTCCAGCTCAGGACTAGCCTCCCTGGCACTTTTCCCTCTACCCCTTCTTCCTACATTAACCCAACTGCTGACCTGATAGTCCTGATCTTGCCCTCCTCCTCCCACCTCCATTTCACTGACCCCAGTCAGCGCCTGCACAGTCAGGGTTGTCGGGTATATACCAGGTCTGCAATGCCCCTAAGTATTTTAAGCTGCTTATTTAGATTGCATCTAGTGCAAACGTATTCACCCTCGAATGGTTCTTCAAGGCACGCATACATTGCACAGGGCACACACTTAGTAGTAGGGATGAGCGAACTCGAACTGTATAGTTCGGGTTCGTACCGAATTTTGGGGTGTCCGTGACACGGACCCGAACCCGGACATTTTCGTAAAAGTCCGGGTTCGGGTTCGGTGTTCGTCGCTTTCTTCGCGCTTTTGTGACGCTTTCTTGGCGCTTTTTGAAAGGCTGCAAAGCAGCCAATCAACAAGCGTCATACTACTTGCCCCAAGAGGCCATCACAGCCATGCCTACTATTGGCATGGCTGTGATTGGCCAGAGCACCATGTGACCCAGCCTCTATTTAAGCTGGAGTCACATAGCGCCGCCCGTCACTCTGCTCTGATTAGCGTAGGGAGAGGTTGCGGCTGCGACAGTAGGGCGAGATTAGGCAGATTAACTCCTCCAAAGGACTTGATTAACTGATCGATCTGCAGCTGTGGATCATTGAGCTGCTGATCCTCAATTGCTCACTGTTTTTAGGCTGCCCAGACCGTTTGTCAGTCACATTTTTCTGGGGTGATCGGCGGCCATTTTGTGTCTTGTGGTGCGCCAGCACAAGCTGCGACCAAGTGCATTTAACCCTCAATGGTGTGGTTGTTTTTTGGCTAAAGCCTACATCAGGGTGAAGCTGTCACACCAAGTGCATTTAACCAGCAATAGTCTGTTCATTTTTTGGCCATATACAAAATCAGGGGCAAGCTGCGCCTGTCACCAAGTGCATTTAACCCTCAATGGTGTGGTTGTTTTTTGGCTAAAGCCTACATCAGGGTGAAGCTGTCACACCAAGTGCATTTAACCAGCAATAGTCTGTTCATTTTTTGGCCATATACTAAATCAGGGGCAAGCTGCGCCTGTCACCAAGTGCATTTAACCCTCAATGGTGTGGTTGTTTTTTGGCTAAAGCCTACATCAGGGTGAAGCTGTCACACCAAGTGCATTTAACCAGCAATAGTCTGTTTATTTTTTGGCCATATCCCAGTCTAATTCTGTCACTAAATCCATACCGGTCACCCAGCGCCTAAATACTAGGCCTCAAATTTATATCCCGCTAAATCTGTCCTTAGTGCTGTAGCTGGGCGAGTTATTTAGTGTCCGTTCAAGCACATTTCTTGTTCTGGGTTGAAATACAATTCCCAATTTAGCAATTTCATAATTTAGTGGTTTCTGCTATATCAGAGCTATTTGAAATCTATCCCTAAAAGGGTATATAATATTCAAGGTGCACATTGGGTCATTCAGAATAACTTCACACACACCCGCTACTGTGTATTTCCAAGTCTAATTCTGGCACTAAACCCATACCTGTCACCCAGCGCCTAAATACTAGGCCTCAAATTTATATCCCGCTAAATCTGTCCTTAGTGCTGTAGCTGGGCGAGTTATTTAGTGTCCGTTCAAGCACATTTCTTGTTCTGGGTTGAAATACAATTCCCAATTTAGCAATTTCATAATTTAGTGGTTTCTGCTATATCAGAGCTATTTGAAATCTATCCCTAAAAGGGTATATAATATTCAAGGTGCACATTGGGTCATTCAGAATAACTTCACACACACCCGCTACTGTGTATTTCCAAGTCTAATTCTGGCACTAAACCCATACCTGTCACCCAGCGCCTAAATACTAGGCCTCAAATTTATATCCCGCTAAATCTGTCCTTAGTGCTGTAGCTGGGCGAGTTATTTAGTGTCCGTTCAAGCACATTTCTTGTTCTGGGTTGAAATACAATTCCCAATTTAGCAATTTCATAATTTAGTGGTTTCTGCTATATCAGAGCTATTTGAAATCTATCCCTAAAAGGGTATATAATATTCAAGGTGCACATTGGGTCATTCAGAATAACTTCACACACACCCGCTACTGTGTATTTCCAAGTCTAATTCTGGCACTAAACCCATACCTGTCACCCAGCGCCTAAATACTAGGCCTCAAATTTATATCCCGCTAAATCTGTCCTTAGTGCTGTAGCTGGGCGAGTTATTTAGTGTCCGTTCAAGCACATTTCTTGTTCTGGGTTGAAATACAATTCCCAATTTAGCAATTTCATAATTTAGTGGTTTCTGCTATATCAGAGCTATTTGAAATCTATCCCTAAAAGGGTATATAATATTCAAGGTGCACATTGGGTCATTCAGAATAACTTCACACACACCCGCTACTGTGTATTTCCAAGTCTAATTCTGGCACTAAACCCATACCTGTCACCCAGCGCCTAAATACTAGGCCTCAAATTTATATCCCGCTAAATCTGTCCTTAGTGCTGTAGCTGGGCGAGTTATTTAGTGTCCGTTCAAGCACATTTCTTGTTCTGGGTTGAAATACAATTCCCAATTTAGCAATTTCATAATTTAGTGGTTTCTGCTATATCAGAGCTATTTGAAATCTATCCCTAAAAGGGTATATAATATTCAAGGTGCACATTGGGTCATTCAGAATAACTTCACACACACCCGCTACTGTGTATTTCCAAGTCTAATTCTGGCACTAAACCCATACCTGTCACCCAGCGCCTAAATACTAGGCCTCAAATTTATATCCCGCTAAATCTGTCCCTAGTGCTGTAGCTGGGCGAGTTATTTAGTGTCCGTTCAAGCACATTTCTTGTTCTGGGTTGAAATACAATTCCCAATTTAGCAATTTCATAATTTAGTGGTTTCTGCTATATCAGAGCTATTTGAAATCTATCCCTAAAAGGGTATATAATATTCAAGGTGCACATAGGGTCATTCAGAATAACTTCACACACCCGCTACTGTGCATTTCCAAATCTAATTCTGTCACTAAACCCATACCTGTCACCCAGCGCCTAAATACTAGGCCTCAAATTTATATCCCGCTAAATCTGTCCCTAGTGCTGTAGCTGGGCGAGTTATTTAGTGTCCGTTCAAGCACATTTCTTGTTCTGGGTTGAAATACAATTCCCAATTTAGCAATTTCATAATTTAGTGGTTTCTGCTATATCAGAGCTATTTGAAATCTATCCCTAAAAGGGTATATAATATTCAAGGTGCACATAGGGTCATTCAGAATAACTTCACACACCCGCTACTGTGCATTTCCAAATCTAATTCTGTCACTAAACCCATACCTGTCACCCAGCGCCTAAATACTAGGCCTCAAATTTATATCCCGCTAAATCTCTCGTTACCGCTGTCCTGTTGTGGCTGGGAAAGTTATTTAGTGTCCGTCAAAGCACATTTTTTGTTCTGGGTTGAAATACAATTCCCAATTTAGCAATTTCATAATTTAGTCGTTTCTGCTATATCAGAGCTATTTGAAATCTATCCCTAAAAGGGTAGATCATATTGAAGGTGCACATAGGGTCATTCAGAATAACTTCACACACACGCTTCTGTGCATTTCCAAGTCTAATTCTGTCACTAAATCCATACCGGTCACCCAGCGCCTAAATACTAGGCCTCAAATTTATATCCCGCTGAATTTGAATACAATACATTGGGCCAAATAATATATTTGTTGTTGTGGTGAACCATAACAATGAGAAAAACATCTAGTAAGGGACGCGGACGTGGACATGGTCGTGGTGGTGTTAGTGGACCCTCTGGTGCTGGGAGAGGACGTGGCCGTTCTGCCACATCCACACGTCCTAGTGTACCAACTACCTCAGGTCCCAGTAGCCGCCAGAATTTACAGCGATATATGGTGGGGCCCAATGCCGTTCTAAGGATGGTAAGGCCTGAGCAGGTACAGGCATTAGTCAATTGGGTGGCCGACAGTGGATCCAGCACGTTCACATTATCTCCCACCCAGTCTTCTGCAGAAAGCGCACAGATGGCGCCTGAAAACCAACCCCATCAGTCTGTCACATCACCCCCATGCATACCAGGGAAACTGTCTCAGCCTCAAGTTATGCAGCAGTCTCTTATGCTGTTTGAAGACTCCGCTGGCAGGGTTTCCCAAGGGCATCCACCTAGCCCTTCCCCAGCGGTGAAAGACATAGAATGCACTGACGCACAACCACTTATGTTTCCTGATGATGAGGACATGGGAATACCACCTCAGCATGTCTCTGATGATGACGAAACACAGGTGCCAACTGCTGCGTCTTTCTGCAGTGTGCAGACTGAACAGGAGGTCAGGGATCAAGACTGGGTGGAAGACGATGCAGGGGACGATGAGGTCCTAGACCCCACATGGAATGAAGGTCGTGCCACTGACTTTCACAGTTCGGAGGAAGAGGCAGTGGTGAGACCGAGCCAACAGCGTAGCAAAAGAGGGAGCAGTGGGCAAAAGCAGAACACCCGCCGCCAAGAGACTCCGCCTGCTACTGACCGCCGCCATCTGGGACCGAGCACCCCAAAGGCAGCTTCAAGGAGTTCCCTGGCATGGCACTTCTTCAAACAATGTGCTGACGACAAGACCCGAGTGGTTTGCACGCTGTGCCATCAGAGCCTGAAGCGAGGCATTAACGTTCTGAACCTGAGCACAACCTGCATGACCAGGCACCTGCATGCAAAGCATGAACTGCAGTGGAGTAAACACCTTAAAACCAAGGAAGTCACTCAGGCTCCCCCTGCTACCTCTTCTGCTGCTGCCGCCTCGGCCTATTCTGCTGCTGCCGCCTCGGCCTCTTCCTCCGCCTCTGGAGGAACGTTGGCACCTGCCGCCCAGCAAACAGGGGATGTACCACCAACACCACCACCACCACCTCCGTCACCAAGCGTCTCAACCATGTCACACGCCAGCGTTCAGCTCTCCATCTCACAAACATTTGATAGAAAGCGTAAATTCCCACCTAGCCACCCTCGATCCCTGGCCCTGAATGCCAGCATTTCTAAACTACTGGCCTATGAAATGCTGTCATTTAGGCTGGTGGACACAGACAGCTTCAAACAGCTCATGTCGCTTGCTGTCCCACAGTATGTTGTTCCCAGCCGGCACTACTTCTCCAAGAGAGCCGTGCCTTCCCTGCACAACCAAGTATCCGATAAAATCAAGTGTGCACTGCGCAACGCCATCTGTGGCAAGGTCCACCTAACCACAGATACGTGGACCAGTAAGCACGGCCAGGGACGCTATATCTCCCTAACTGCACACTGGGTAAATGTAGTGGCAGCTGGGCCCCAGGCGGAGAGCTGTTTGGCGCACGTCCTTCCGCCGCCAAGGATCGCAGGGCAACATTCTTTGCCTCCTGTTGCCACCTCCTCCTTCTCGGCTTCCTCCTCCTCTTCTTCCACCTGCTCATCCAGTCAGCCACACACCTTCACCACCAACTTCAGCACAGCCCGGGGTAAACGTCAGCAGGCCATTCTGAAACTCATATGTTTGGGGGACAGGCCCCACACCGCACAGGAGTTGTGGCGGGGTATAGAACAACAGACCGACGAGTGGTTGCTGCCGGTGAGCCTCAAGCCCGGCCTGGTGGTGTGTGATAATGGGCGAAATCTCGTTGCAGCTCTGGGACTAGCCAATTTGACGCACATCCCTTGCTTGGCGCATGTGCTGAATTTGGTGGTGCAGAAGTTCATTCACAACTACCCCGACATGTCAGAGCTGCTGCATAAAGTGCGGGCCGTCTGTTCGCGCTTCCGGCGTTCACATCCTGCTGCTGCTCGCCTGTCTGCGCTACAGCGTAACTTCAGCCTTCCCGCTCACCGCCTCATATGCGACGTGCCCACCAGGTGGAACTCCACCTTGCACATGCTGGACAGACTGTGCGAGCAGCAGCAGGCCATAGTGGAGTTTCAGCTGCAGCACGCACGGGTCAGTCGCACTACAGAACAGCACCACTTCACCACCAATGACTGGGCCTCCATGCGAGACCTGTGTGCCCTGTTGCGCTGTTTCGAGTACTCCACCAACATGGCCAGTGGCGATGACACCGTTATCAGCGTTACAATACCACTTCTATGTCTCCTTGAGAAAACACTTAGGGCGATGATGGAAGAGGAGGTGGCCCAGGAGGAGGAGGAGGAGGAGGAGGAAGAGGGGTCATTTTTAGCACTTTCAGGCCAGTCTCTTCGAAGTGACTCAGAGGGAGGTTTTTGGCAACAGCAGAGGCCAGGTACAAATGTGGCCAGCCAGGGCCCACTACTGGAGGACGAGGAGGACGAGGATGAGGAGGAGGTGGAGGAGGATGAGGATGAAGCATGGTCACAGCGGGGTGGCACCCAACGCAGCTCGGGTCCATCACTGGTGCGTGGCTGGGGGGAAAGGCAGGACGATGACGATACGCCTCCCACAGAGGACAGCTTGTCCTTACCCCTGGGCAGCCTGGCACACATGAGCGACTACATGCTGCAGTGCCTGCGCAACGACAGCAGAGTTGCCCACATTTTAACCTGTGCGGACTACTGGGTTGCCACCCTGCTGGATCCACGCTACAAAGACAATGTGCCCACCTTACTTCCTGCACTGGAGCGTGATAGGAAGATGCGCGAGTACAAGCGCACGTTGGTAGACGCGCTACTGAGAGCATTCCCAAATGTCACAGGGGAACAAGTGGAAGCCCAAGGCCAAGGCAGAGGAGGAGCAAGAGGTCGCCAAGGCAGCTGTGTCACGGCCAGCTCCTCTGAGGGCAGGGTTAGCATGGCAGAGATGTGGAAAACTTTTGTCAACACGCCACAGCTAACTGCACCACCACCTGATACGCAACGTGTTAGCAGGAGGCAACATTTCACTAACATGGTGGAACAGTACGTGTGCACACCCCTCCACGTACTGACTGATGGTTCGGCCCCATTCAACTTCTGGGTCTCTAAATTGTCCACGTGGCCAGAGCTAGCCTTTTATGCCTTGGAGGTGCTGGCCTGCCCGGCAGCCAGCGTTTTGTCTGAACGTGTATTCAGCACGGCAGGGGGCGTCATTACAGACAAACGCAGCCGCCTGTCTACAGCCAATGTGGACAAGCTGACGTTCATAAAAATGAACCAGGCATGGATCCCACAGGACCTGTCCGTCCCTTGTCCAGATTAGACATTAACTACCTCCCCATAACCATATATTATTGGACTCCAGGGCACTTCCTCATTCAATCCTATTTTTATTTTCATTTTACCATTATATTGCGAGGCTACCCAAAGTTGAATGAACCTCTCCTCTGCCTGTGTGCTAGGCCTAAATATATGCCAATGGACTGTTGCAGTGGTGGCTGACGTGAAGCCTCATTCTCTGCTATGACATGCAGACTGATTCTCTGCTGACATGAAGACAGATTCTCTGTTACGGGACCTCCCTCCTCTGCCTGGGTGCTGGGCCTAAATATATGCCAATGGACTGTTGCAGTGGTGGCTGACATGAAGCCTGATTCTCTGCTATGACATGCAGACTAATTCTCTGCTGACATGAAGCCAGATTGTCTGTTACGGGACCTCTCTCCTCTGCCTGGGTGCTGGGCCTAAATTTATGACAATGGACTGTTGCAGTGGTGGCTGACGTGAAGCCTGATTCTCTGCTATGACATGCAGACTGATTCTCTGCTGACATGAAGCCAGATTGTCTGTTACGGGACCTCTCTGCTCTGCCTGTGTGCTAGGCCTAAATATATGCCAATGGACTGTTGCAGTGGTGGCTGACGTGAAGCCTGATTCTCTGCTATGACATGCAGACTGATTCTCTGCTGACATGAAGCCAGATTGTCTGTTACGGGACCTCTCTGCTCTGCCTGTGTGCTAGGCCTAAATATATGCCAATGGACTGTTGCAGTGGTGGGTGACGTGAAGCCTCATTCTCTGCTATGACATGCAGACTGATTCTCTGCTGACATGAAGCCAGATTGTCTGTTACGGGACCTCTCTGCTCTGCCTGTGTGCTAGGCCTAAATATATGCCAATGGACTGTTGCAGTGGTGGCTGACGTGAAGCCTCATTCTCTGCTATGACATGCAGACTAATTCTCTGCTGACATGAAGACAGATTCTCTGTTACGGGACCTCTCTCCTCTGCCTGGGTGCCGGGGCCTAAATATCTGAGAATGGACTGTTCCAGTGGTGGGTGACGGGAAGCCAGATTCTCTGCTATGGAACCTCTCTCCAATTGATTTTGGTTAATTTTTATTTATTTAATTTTTATTTTAATTCATTTCCCTATCCACATTTGTTTGCAGGGGATTTACCTACATGTTGCTGCCTTTTGCAGCCCTCTAGCTCTTTCCTGGGCTGTTTTACAGCCTTTTTAGTGCCGAAAAGTTCGGGTCCCCATTGACTTCAATGGGGTTCGGGTTCGGGACGAAGTTCGGATCGGGTTCGGATCCCGAACCCGAACATTTCCGGGATGTTCGGCCGAACTTCTCGAACCCGAACATCCAGGTGTTCGCTCAACTCTACTTAGTAGCATTGTCCAGGCTGCACATGTTTAAATGGGGATGAACAGTAAAGAAGGATTACAATTAGACCCTGTCTGCTGTAGTTGGAGTACTAGCTAGAATCAAGCCAACAACACACAAGAAAAATCTATCAAACCTTAGTTTATTGCTCCTTGTCTTAAACGCCCGTTCTTTAAACACCACTTATTCACAAGCCCACTTAGTACAGCAAGCCCAGGTGGAGCGAGCTCAGGATGAGTTCAGTGGTGCAATTGACACTGGGTTCACACCTGAGCGTTTTACAGCGTGTTCAAACGCGCTGTAAAACGCTCAACACATGAAAACCAATGCTTCCCTATGGCCCTGGTTCACACTTGAGCGTTTTACAGCGCGTTTGAACGCGCTGTAAAACGCCCTACGCTCAAAAAAGTTCTTGAGCTTCTTTGGGGCGTTTTGTCGCGCGTTCCCGTACAAAGACTTTCGGGAACGCGAGACAATGGGCGTTCGCTTGTCTCTGTATGCGCGATTGCAAACGCCGGTACAATCGCGCATACAGAGCGCTCCTTTCAGAACGCTCAGGTGTGAACCCAGCGTAATAGCATCTGGAAGCACAAACCACTCTCCTTAACCAGGTACACAGCAGAGAAAAAAAATGGATTTAAATGTCAGTACCAAAAAGCAAGCACTTAACTCACAAGCTCACTATATGCAGCTATTTGCAATAACTCCCACAAAATCACACTCAGCAACAGCACTCCGGTTCTTTAAACTCCACTTTTTCACAAGCCAACTTAGTACAGCAAGCCCAGGAGGAGATCACTGCATGTAATGTAAATGCAGCACTCTCCTCCACCGACAAGCAGGTGCTTGTCAGCAAGGAACGCTTCCTTCCCTGTTGCTGCTGGAACTCCGGCCTGCCCCCATTATAGTCAATAAAGCCGGAGCAGTAGACCGGGGGAACGCGTGCACTAGCGGCAGCACGGATCCAACAGGCTGTTCACCCGCCCGAACAGCCTGCTGAAGTTCCTTGCCGCTAGTGGGAAACTAGCCTTATTTGTTAAGTTATTTCCATCAGTTATTGTGAGCCAAAACCAGGTGCGGCTCTAAACACAGCACAGGTGCAGGTCTTTCCATTATACCTTATCTCTGAGTAGGCTTCACTAATGGTTATGGCTCACAATCAAGCCTCATTCACACATCCGTTTCCATTCTAAAATCTGTGAAAAGGTGGTCAGTGATGCATCCGTGAAGCTGTCCGTGTGTCCGTTTTTTTGCTAACTGTGTGTCATCCGTGTTTCACTGAACCTGCACAGCCGAAAAATAATTTTCAAAGCATCTCTTCCTAATGATCCATGAAACACGGATTCAACACGGATGGCATCAGTTTTGCATCTGTGGCTTTCACGGATCCATAGACTATAATGAGCATGATGGATCTGTGAACATGGACAAAATAGAGCATGCATCTGTGCTAAAAACATGGACTGTGCTAAAACACTGATGTCTGAATACACACACTAAAATGAATGGGAACGTGTGCTGTCCGTGTTCTCCATGGAACACTAATGTGTGAACAAGGTTTAACTGATGGAAATAACTGACCAAATAACTGAAGTGTGAACTCATCCTAAGGCCTCATGCACACGACCGTTGTTCTGGTCCGCATCCGAGCCGCAGTTTTTGCGAATCGGGTGCGGACCTATTCACTTCAATGGGGCCGCAAAAGATGTGGACAGCACTCCGTGTGCGGACCTCACATTGCATTTCCGGTCGCGACCCCGAACTTCCGGTCCGCGGCTCCGCAAAAAAATAAAACATGTCCTATTCTTGTCCGCAGCTGCGGACAAGAATAGGACATGTTTTATTTTTTTGCGGAGCCGCGTTTCTATTGGGGTGCTGGCCCGGGGTTTTGCGGATCCGCAAAAGATTCCAGGCGTGCGAATGCACCCTAAGGGCTTGTTCACACGAATTTAAGGGCTCCGTGCCCATGCTGCGGGCTGCAAATTGCGCTGGCACCGAACGTGGGGCAGCCGCATGCGGATCGCAGATCCATTCACTTGAATGGGGTCTGCGATCCGTCCGTTCCACAAAAAGATAGAACAAGTTCTATCTTTGTGCGGAACGGAACACTACAGAAGCACTCTGTAGTGCTTCCGTGGGGTTCTGTTCCGTGCTTCCGTTCCATTCCGCACTGTATTTCCGGATTTGCGGACTCTTTCAAGTGCCGGTGACCCGTGTATTGCGGATCCGCCGTATGCGGCCCACAGCACGGGCATGGAGCCCTTACGTTCGTGTGAACAAGCCCCAAGTCTATTACGGCAACAAATTCTGCCCTGACCCAAGGTTAAGCTGAGACTTGCTACTGTAATACAGGAGTACAAATGTAAAACTGGCTTTCATGCAGTTGAAAAGACCATAAGGCATCATGTACACAGCTGTATAATGACTCTGTATAACATCCAAAAGCCTTAATATGCTGTATGGACCCCTACACTACCTCTATATGCCCCCAACTTCATATGGAAGAAAAAAAAATGAGATGTGCCACATCATTTCTTCATCATATTCCTACATAATATCCTACATCATATCATGCCCAATGGAGGCACCATGCAATGACAAATGTAGTGCCTGGGGTTATATAGTACAGAGATACAAGGGCTCATTGTGCTGCCTAAGAGGCTTTGTCTGCGTTCTTTTTCAAAACATTTTTATCTCAGCAGGTGAAAGGTAAGGACGTTGAAAAATGGTGAATAACTACGGCATAAAACAAATCAATATGATAAAATAAATTATTATTTGTGCAATGCTTTTTACTTCAAGTTTACATCACTGAAGATAGATTCAGCCACTCCACATAGAAACAGCATTTATAATCTACAATAAAAATTATCTGTTTAAAAGTTCTTTAACCCCTTCAGGACCCTGCCATTTTTCACCTTAAGGACCAGGTCATTTTTTTGCAAATCTGACATCTGTTACTTTATGTGGTGATAACTTTAAAACACTTTTACTTATCCAAGCCATTCTGAGATTGTTTTCTCGTCACATATTGTACGTCATGACAGTGGTAAATTTGAGTTAAAATATTTCATTTATTGAAAAAATACCAAATTTCAATTTCTCTGCTTTTATTTTAAAACAGATAGTGATATTCCCATAAAATAGTTATTACTTTACATTTCCCATATGTCTACTTCATGTTTGGATCATTTTGTAAATTACATTTTTTTTTTTTTGGGGACGTTAGAAGGCTTAGAAGTTTAGAAGCAAATCTTGAAATTTTTCAGAAAATTTCCAAAAGCCAATTTCCGAAGGACCAGTTCAGGTCTGAAGTCACTTTCTGAGGCTTACATAATAGAAACCACCAATAATTGGCCCCATTTTAGAACCTACACCCCTCAAGGTATTCAAAACAGTTTTTACATACTTTCTCAACCTTTTAGGTGTTCCACAAGAATTAAAGGAAAATGTGAATGAAATTTCAGAATTTAACTTTTTGGGCAGATTTTCCATTTTAAACTATTTTTTTCCAGTAACAAAGCAAGAGTTAACAGCCAGACAAAACTCAATATTTATTGCCTTGATTCTGTAGTTTACAGAAACAACCCATATGTGGTCTTAAACTGCTGTACGGGCACACGGCAGGGCGCAGAAGGAAAGGAACGCCATTGGAAGACACCCTGATGCACCCCTAGAGTAGAAACTCCCAAAAAGTGACCCCATTTTGGAAACTATGGGATAAGGTGGCAGTTTTGTTGGTACTATTTTAGGGTACATATGCTTTTTGGTTGCTCTATATTACACTTTTTGTGAGGCAAGGTAACAAAAATTGCTGTTTTGGCACAGTTTTTATTTTTTGTTATTAACAATGTTCATCTGACAGGTTACATCATGTGGTATTTTTATAGAGCAGGTTGTTATGGACACGACAATACCAAATATGACTAATCAGTTTTACATAATAAAGCATTTTAAAAAATATATATTTTTAGTACCTTCATATTCTGAAAGCCATAGTTTTTTTTTTTTTGTTTTTTGGATGACTGTCTTTTGTAGGAGCTCATTTTTTCGGTATGAGATGACGGTTTGATTGGTACTATTATAGGGTGCATATAACTTTCTGATCGCTTGGTATTACACTTTTTGTGATGTAAGGTGACAAAAAATTGCTTTTTGACACACTTTTAATTTTTTACGGTGTTCACCTGAGGGGTTAAGTCATGTGATATTTTTATACAGCAGGTTCTTATGGAGGCGGCGATACCTAATATGTATACTTTTTTTATTTATTTTTTTAAACAAAAAAAATCATGTTTTAGTATTCTGAGAGCCATAGTTTTTTGTATTTTTGGGGCCATTGTTCTAGGTAGAGTTAGTTTTGGGCGATTGTCACCTGAGGGGTTAGTTCATGTGATATTTTTATACAGCAGGTTCTTACAGACACGGAGATACCTAATATGTATACTTTTTTTATTTATTAACATTTTACACAATAACAGCATTTTTTAAAAATAAAAAATCATGTTTTAGTATCTCTATATTCAGAGAGCCATAGTTTTTTTTATTTTTTGGGTGATTGTCTTATGTAGGTTCTCATTTTTTGCTAAGAGATAAGATAACGGTTTGATTGGTATGATTTTGTGGTGCGTATGACTTTTTGATCGCTTGGTATTGCACTTTTTGTGATGTAAGGTGACCATAAAATAGCTTTTGTGACACCGTTTTTTAATTTTTTTTATGGGGTTCACCTGAGGAGTTAGTTCATGTGATATTTTTATAGACCAGGTCTTTACGGACATGGCAATACCTAACATGTATACTTTTTTATTTAAGTTTTACACAATATTATCTTTTTTTTTTAAACATAAAAAAGTCATGTTTTAGTGTCTCCATAGTCTGAGAGCCATACTTTTTTTTTTTTTGGGGGGTGATTGTCTTAGGCAGGGTTTTTTTTTTTGCAGAATGAGGTGACGGTTAGATTGGTACTATTTTGGGCTGCATACGCCTTTTTGATCGCTTGGTGTTGCACTTTTAGTTATGTAAGGTGACCAATTTTTTTTTTTTTTTAGCACAGTTTTTATATATTTTTTTTACTCTGAGGGGTTAGGTCATGTTATATTTTTATAGAGCCGGTCAATATGGATGCGGCAATACATAATATGTCTACCTTTCTTTTTTTCCCTATTTTTTACAAGTTTTGTTTTACTTTATTTTGGGAAAAGGACACTTTTTTTTTTTTTTTTTTACTTGAAACTTTTAACTTTTTTGTAAAACTTATTTTTTAATTCTTTTTCTTTTTTTGTCCCACCCTGGGACTTCAACTTTTGGGGGTCTGATCGTTTTGTAATGCTTTGGCTGTAAGTGTATTACCACTGTAATATGCTTACAGCCTGCTTGTCTGTGAGATCCATCGGGCTGCCTTCCCTGCCATCGGGTACCCGTCACAGCCCCGGACCCAGTAGGATCCCGCAGGTGCCGCGGTCAGCGCTGACCGCGGCAGTGCAAGGGTTAATGCATCGGCATCAGTGTTTTCATCTGTGTTTTGTGGCAGGAGTTCAGGCAGGCTGTTATGGCAGAAAACCAGCTCCAGCATTGGCAGATGTTACCAGAATGTCTGTCTGCCCCATTGACTATAATGGGTCCGTGGGAGATCTGGCTGGTACCTGGCAAATATACTGGGAGTCAGCCGGACACATTTCTGCCGGAACCCATTACAGTCAATGGCGCTGGCAACACACAGAACTTTTTGATGTGTTGGCCACTGTGATCTAGGTTTCACTATGTCCCACCAAGGTTTTAAAAATGATCAAAAAGTAGTCTAGAAACATCTACGAGCGATGCCATTAATAGATGTAAGTTGTTTTAGGGATTTTAAAAAATTCACTTTTGTAATAACTATATTCAAACATGGAGAAGTCAAGTCCGTAGATCTTCATAAGTTTCCTAAATAGAACTGGAGGAAGCATTTCCAGGTAATGTTTGCTTATGTCTTCACTTGTACGGGACTCATTAGAATGATGTTTAATTGTGGGGTATTTCAAATTTTGGGAGGCCCCTATGGTTCGTAAAACAAGATCTGCATCCTCTGCTAAGGTTTCAAACTTGCCGATAATATCATATTGGATTTTGCACGGATCACACAGCTCATTCATAGGCTTCCAGTGAGTGTCTCTATAGGATGGATTTTCCTGAACGATAAAGCAGGCAAATTGTTCAAAAGTAAGGTTTGCCTTGGAATGGATACCAAGTGTATTTTTGATCAGATTTGAAAAGTTGATGCTGTAGTAAACATTATCATAATGAAGAAACTTGTCTCTGTAGGCAGAAACAACTCGCTCTAGGGGATCTCGAGTAAACATTACTTTAGTATAAGTTGCTAGAAGTTCTTTCTGAAGGGAGGGAGGATATGAGCTCAACTTTATGAGTTGTTTTGAATTATGTACCTGGAAATGTTGAAGCTCATCTGCAGAGAGATCAAGAGATTTGTTCAGTAATAGAATGATTCTTTTCCAGTTTGAGCAGCCTACCTTGGGCACCTCACAATATATAAATTTATGGCTGTGTTCAACGTATAGCTGGGCAGCTACATTACGAGGCACCACAAAGGACGAGCCGTTGAGATTGTTCCTCTCGCATACAGATCTTATATTAGCCTTCCTCTGTTCTTGAGAATCCACAATTGAATACTGTGGAGCAGCTGCATCACAAAGAAAAGTGAACAAGTATTTTACAAAAACCTTAAATAATTCAAATTAACATACTGTATAAGGCTCTATTCACCATGTATTTTGACCCTTAGGTCTCTTTCACACGAGCGTGGCGTGAGAGGGCCCGATAAGATGCGGGTGCGTTGCGGTAAAATGCGCGATTTTTCCGTGCGTGTGCAAAGCGTTTTAATGCGTTTTGCACGCTCGTGAGAAAACTCACCATGTTTGGTACGCAGACCCAAACCCGGACTTCATCACCGAAGTTCAGGTTTGGGTTAGGTGTTGTGTAGATTTTATTATTTTCCCTTATAACATGGTTATAAGGGAAAATAATTGCTTACCTAGTTAACTTACCTGCTCCATAGCTACCGGTCTCTGTTCTATCTTCAGGACCTGGCAAAAGACCTGTGGTGACGTCACTGTGCTCATCACATGGTTCATCACCATGGTGAGGGACCATGTGATTGGACCATGTGATGTGACGTCACCACAGGTCCTTAGCCGGCAGCTCAACATTACAGAAGAAGACAGAGATCCGCAACTATGCGATCAAGTGGACTCGGTGAGTTAATTTTTTTATTTTTAACCCCTCCATCGCTATTTTTTTTTTTTTTCATTCTGTATTCAGAATGCTATTATTTTCCCTTATAACCATGTTATAAGGGAAAATAATACAGATCGGGTCCCTAGCCCGATCGTCACCTAGCAACCATGCGTGAAAATCGCACCGCATCCGCACTTGCTTGCGGATGCTTGTTAGTTTCACGCGGCCCCATTCACTTCTATAGTGCCTGCGTTGCGTGAAAAACGCTGAATATAGAGCATGCTGCGATTTTCACGCAACGCACAAGTGATGCGTGAAAATTACAGCTCATGTGCACAGCCCCATAGAAATGAATGGATCCGGATTCAGTGCGGGTGCAATGCGTTCACATCACGCATTGCACCCGCGCGGATTACTCGCCCGTGTGAAAATGGCCTTAGGCTACTTTCATATTAGCGGCAGCCTTCTCTGGCAGGCTGTTCCTGCGGGTGAACAGCCTGCTGGATCCATGCCTCCGCTAGTGCACGCTTGCCATTCACTATAGGTCCAGCTGCAGCACGGCAAACATGCAGTAAGGCGCCGGAATAAAACACCACATGTGAAAAATGATTTTTAGCTTAAAATGAGTAAAATGCAATAATAAAAAAATGCCCCAAAAGATGTTCATAGCCTTTAAGCTTCTTTCACATGAGCAATACACAATGTGTCAGAGTCTTTTAAGTAAAAAATGGATGGATTTTCATCAGTTTTGTCGTACAATTGTAACACACAAGAATTCCTTGTAACAGACCAAACACATATGCCAATATTCACTCACCTAATGACTTGAATGAATCAGTCCTGCCTGAAAAATAAATGAAGATGGAACGTGTTGTGATTTCATGAACAGACACCTGGTCAATGGTAAACAATGCTCATGTGCATATACCTATTTAAATGAATGGGTCAGTGTTCACACCTAATGCTATCCATTATAATGGCCTATATCCAGATGGAAACATTGGGGCACATTTATTATGACTGGCATTTTAGATGCCAGTCTTAATAAAGCCCCATCGCTGGCAGTGGATTGCCGAAGTTATGAAGAGGCCCCGGCCTCTTCATAACTTTGGCGTATCCAGCACCACTTTTTAATGTGAGACCGCTTTCTAGCTGTGTTACATTTAGACAATGGAAAATGAGATGGGCCTGCTGGTTAGCCCACTTTTTTAGATCCGGTGTGAGTGGGAAGAAGTTTTAGACTGCGGCATGGCTTCATATAGGTGAATGGTAATGAGAACTTCCATTATGGAAGTGTTTATTAGTACACAGTAGGACTGGGGAGCAGTGATTACAGCACTCCTTATGCTGGCTGTACTCACCGCTTTCTGGTCTACTGCCGGCGCCGCACAGCGTGAGGATGTAGGCACTCTCTGTAACCTCACATTGTGTGATGTCGGATCACAGGACAGCGTGGCAGGAAGAGCACTGGATCTCCCAAGTGTCGGCAGTCCGTAGAAGGAGAGGTAAGTTTGTCTGATCTGAGGTATTACGAACCATGGGAGCCTGATCTGAGGTCTGAATAATTTTAGGGTCTGATCTGGGGTTTAATTAAGGCCGAATGCACACGGCCGTGGAACACGGACGTGAGCAGTCCGTGGTATCCCGGCCTGGCATCCTGCTGACAGCAGGAGCGCACTGAGTCATTGGTTGCTATGACGCCGTGCGCTTCATGCTGCCGATGCACTACAGTAATACACTTGTATAGATCATACGAGTGTATTACTGTAGTGCAGCGGCGGCATGAAGCGCACTGCGTCATAGCAACCAATGACGCCGTGCGCTCCTGCTGTCAGCAGGATGCCAGGCCGGGATACCACGGACCGCTCACGTCCGTGTGCATTCGGCCTAACAGTGAGGGTCTGTTATGGTATCTCTTACATATTTTACCTTATGTACTGTATATTTTATACACCAGACCTCTAAAACTTCCTGAATCCCTACTAAGACAACACATAAATTGATCTTTGTTTCTACACACATCTCCCCATTGTATTACATGTTTCTATCCTGAAATTAAATAATCTCTGGTGTGTTCATCTCAGGCTGCCTGTTTTTTGGGGAATTGAAATCAAGATTGTGTTCAGAGGTTTTGTTATGTCACATAGACATTTGTGCTAGATATTCCCAAAAAAACTCAAATAATGGTTTTGCAAGCAGAATCACACAATGATATTTAACCCTTCCTGTCAGTCAATTTCCATTTTTTTTTCTCAATTTTTTACTTCCTGCCTTCAAGGAGCCATAACTTGTTATTTATTTTTTTGTTCACATAAACAAATCAGGGCTTGTTGTTCAAGATTTTTTTTCCAGAAAAAGTTATACTTTCTAATGGCACCAACAGTGGCATAGCGTGGGGGTTGCCATTGCCAGTGGCGCAAAATTTTAAGGGGAGCCAGCAGGGCCGCACCGCCAACTAGGCAAAGTGAGGCGATCGCCCCAGGCAGCGTGGCCCTGCTCACAAGTGGAGGGTGGTAGCAGGGCACAGGGAGATGAGCGCTTCCATTATGGAAGCGCTCATCCCATAGTCATCTGTATCGTCGTCCTCAGGACAGCTATACAGATGGATGTGCTGCGGGGCAGGGGAGAGGCGTCTCCCTTCCCCGTTCCTCTGATAGGCTGCAGGCCTAGTGCGCCGCCTGAGCCGTACAGCATGGGACACAGGCCGGAAGAGGCCTGCATTGCATCGCTGCCATGGAGGTAAGTATAAGTGTTTATTTTTTATATGGTACAATACTGGCTACTGGCACATGATTGGGGGGCCATCTATGGGGGCACTTCTCACTGGCACATGATTGTGGGCACTTCTCACTGGCACATGATTGGGGAGCATCTATGGGGCCGCTTACTGTCACATTATTGGGGGGCATCTATGGGGGCACATCTTACTGGCACATTATTGGGGGGCACTGTGGGGGCATCTATGGGGGCACATCTTACTGGCACATTATTGGGGGCACTGTGGGGGCATCTATGGGGGCACTCCTTATTGGTACATTATTGGGGGCACTTTTTACTGGCACATTATTGGGTGGCACTATGGGGGAACTTCTTACTGGTACATTATTGGGGGCATCTACTGAGGCCACAAATAAGGAGTATTTTATATAGGGGGCTCTGTATAGGGGCATTTTATACTGGGACACATTATGGTGGGTACTATGGAGAAGGGGTGGAGTACTATGGGGTCATCTACGGAGGCACTAATAAGGGGTATTTTATACTTGCAAATTATGGGAGAAAATGAGCGCATCTACTGGGGCATTTTATACTGGTACATTATAGGGGGCACTAGGAGGAAGGGCAGAGAGGAGCACTATCGGGGCATTATATAGGGGTATTTTATACTGGCACAATATGGGGGCACTATTGGGACATAAGCTCAACTGGGGGCATACATTTTTTTTTGCACTGTCACATTATAAGGAGAATTATTACTACTGGAGGGCATTATGGTGGGCTTTATTACTACTGGGGGTCTAGGGGGAACATGATTACTAGTATGGGCACTATGGGAGCATTATTACTACTGGGGCACAGTGGGGACATGTTGGGGGCACTGTAGGAGCACTATTACTACCATGTGTTCTCCAGCAGATAATTATTCCTATTGGTGGGACTTTTGGGAGCACTATTACTGTGGGGGCACCATGGCACAGTATCAGCTTACCACAATTATTTTTGGGGGACATTATGTTTACACTATTAGTGTCAGGGGCATTATTTGCTGGGCACAGTTATTTTAATATAATTATTAAAGGGCACTATATGCATGGTACCAGTATTACCAGGAGGTTTATCTGTTTCTGCAGTATAATATTGGGGAGCACGGCAGGCAGAGTATTGGGGATGGTAGGATGATTTGTCCAGAAGATAGGAGGATGATGGAAAAGTAGTAAACAAAGATTTTTTTTGTCAAACTGCAGAGACGAGAAATGGCTGAAATATGGTGGCCTGCTCTGAAGGTCTGAAAGGAGAAGATGAGGAAAGAGGGAAGGAACATCTATATCAAAGGAGACATCACTGGATGTAAGAGATATGGGGCGTTGTATTACCCTGTATGTTCTGTAATGATGGGAGGGTAGATATAGAATTTGGCCCACACTGTAGCAGCCTGGCCCCAGACTTCAGGTCACACTTAGGGTTGAGCGAACCCGAACTGTAAAGTTCGGGTTCGTATCGAACTTTAGGATTTTTGGACCCCGGACCCAAACATTTCAGTGAAAGTTCGGTGTTCGGCAATTTCTTGTCGCTTTTTGAAAGGCTGAAGAGCAGACAATCAACAAGTGTTTAAATCTGAGCCTTTAGAAGCCATCACAGCCATGCCTACTAATGGCATGGCTGTGAATGGCCAGTGCAGCATGTTATCCAGCCTCTATATAAGCTGGAGTCTCATGTAGCGCTGCATGTCACTCTGCTGTTCCTAGTGTAGGGAGAGGATGATTGCTGCTGTGAGGGAGAGAATAGGAAAGAATCTGTTATCAGAAGTGCTTGTGAACTTAGCGATCTACATACATTTAGTTTTGTGGGTGCAGTGCACAATCTTTTTACCCTGCCTTGAGCCCAGTGACACAGAAAAATAACTTTTATCCATCTGTTAGTTAGGTGAGCGGCGGCGGACATTTTATGCAAGCTCAGTGCACCAGCACTGCATATGTGCTTTTGTGACATTGATATCCAAGCTTGATATACTGCAATAATAATCTGGGTTTAAAAAAACACCCATTTTTGGCAATAGCCTACATCTGGTGCCTTTGCAGCATTAGTCAGTGTGCAATTTAAGCTAGAAATACAGCTATAATTTTGAAAAATAATCTGTTCCATTGGTGGGTGACATTAACCCATTTCTGGCGATGAAAACCCCCTGCTCTGCATAGGTGACAGGAATTTCTAAAATTCGTCTTTAATTCGCCCTTTCATTCGATCCTTCTGCTTTAATAACTTGTCCCACATTTCCGCTTCATCCTATTGCAGCCATTGACCTCCCTTGGATGAGGTCTCCCTTTCTCACGCTCCCTCTCTGGCATGGAACCCTGATTCGCCGATAACCGTGATCAACATGGTAGGCTCAGAAAAGAACATCGAAAGTTGATAGAGAAGATATCCAAATGGATCGTGGACGTCACAGGGACGTGCGATCAGGCAGAAGTTATCTAGAGTCAACAAAGCGGCAGCAGGGCCTCTCCTGTCTAATGTTTCCAAATCCAAAATACCCCTGTGACATTCCCTATAATTTTTTATTAATCATTCCAATAACAGGGCATCTTAAGAGTCCTGTATTGTTATTTATCGTCACTACCTCCCCGAGTCGGGAGTGGGTAATTGCCGCGCGCCCCCTCCTTAACTCTGTGTCACGGCCCACATTGTCCCACATTTCCGCTCTATTACATTTAATTTCATCCATTGACCTCCCTTGGATGTAGTATCCCTTTCTCAGGCTCCCTCTCCGGCCTGGAACCCTGATTCCCTGCCACCCGTGATCACCATGGTAGGCGCATAAAAGAACATCGAAAGTTGATACAGAAGATATCCAATTGGATCGTGGACATCACGGGGACGTGCGACATGGTGAGGCAGTAAGTGTGCACACGCCTACACGAACTGACTGGTGGGTCTGCCCCCTTCAACTTCTGGGTCTCCAAATTGGGCACATGGCCTGAGCTTGCCCTTTACGCTTTGGAGGTGCTGGCCTGCCCTGCAGCCAGTGTATTGTCTGAACGTGTGTTTAGCACGACTGGAGGGGGTTATCACAGGTTATATTTCCCAATGTTTTGGGGTGTACCCTAATAAATAAAATAAAATAAAAAAACTGTGTAGGCTACCTCCTCCTCCACCGCTCCACCATTTAAAGTCATTTCCCTATCCACTTTTGATTGCAGAACACTTGCCATGCTCTTAACCACATTTTGATGCCATTTGCAGCCCTCTAGCCCCTTTACATGACATTTTTACAGCCATTTTAGTGCTCAAAAGTTCGGGTCCCTATTGACTTCAATGGGGTTTGGGTTCAGGGTCAAGTTTGGGACAAGTTTGGGTCCCGAACTCAATTTTTTTTTGAAGTTTGGCTGAACCCATCGAACCCGAACATCCAGGTGTCCTGCTCAACTCTAGTCACACTGTGTGTGTTCTGAAATCTGGGGCCTCACACCCATCTACTACATTATCTGTGTTATCTGTGGTGTTACATAGGACTGCAGGTGATATCTACTACATTATCTGTAAAAAGGGGCTTGGTCACAAGTTGGGGTAGTGGGGCGCGCAATACTTGGCTTGCCCCAGGTGCTGGCAACCCATACTATGCCTGGGGACCATTTAATAATCCGATTTAGTTGGAATTGGAAAAAAAATCAAAGTGGGGTGAAAATGGAAAACAAAACACAATTCTGCCATTGTTTAATTTTTACAGCGTGCCCTATGTAGTAAAACTGACGTTACCTGCTTTCTCAGGGTATGATCGCAGTGATACCAATTTTTTTTTTGTTTTTCTTATGTTTTAATACAACAAATGTAAAAAGTTGAAAAAATGTCTCAGCATCGCCATATTCTGAGATCCATGCATTTTTTGTATATTTATGTCTAGAGAGCTGTGTAAAGGCTTATTTCTTGTGGGGCTGTCTGTAGATTTTATCGATTCTATTTTGGAGTATGCATCAATTTTAACTCTCTATGCTTAGTCATTTAAAGATAGCAGTCAATTAATAATTTATTTATGACCTTACCTGAGGAGCTTCGCGACAAAATTACCATTTTTTTTTATATTTTTTTTTTTAAGAAACACTTACTGATAGGAATGAGATGTTTTTTCCATGTATATAGGAAGAAGGCACAGAGGAATGAAGAAATGAGGAGAAGAATACGTTTTTGTTGCAGTTTTCTCATTTCGGTCTGATGCACAATAAGAACGTCAGTCCTGAATACTAAAATGATTAAAAAAAAATATAATATAATAAGAATAATAAAACAATTCTATAAGTAATAAGAAAAATAGTTTGTCTTATTTTCCTGTAAACATGAAATGCATTTACAGGAACATCTTACATGTTATGGTTACACTACAATTCTAATACATATGAAGTACAGCACATTCCCTAATGATGCAATTACAATTACGTCAATCTAGCTGGTCTAAATTGAAAAAACAGCCTTTATTCATTGCTAATCTATCTTAAAACTGAAGTAGTTATATGCCTGTCTTCTGTATGTTTTCTGTATATTGCACTGTTTATAATTAAGTCAAATATCATAACTGATTTATTATGTTTTTACATGTCTCTCACTTGCTTTATGCATTATCTTCATTGCTCTGGCCTCTGGTTATGTTCTGCAATAACTGAAGGACATTCACCCCTTTATTGTCAGAGCGTTTACCCCCCTGTAGCAATGGGCCTATCTAACTGCAAATAACTAAGTTCTGAGCTAACCTACATGTGTTTGATATTATTTTTCATGGGACACCTTAGACCTTTTCTTTGTGCCATTAGATGACAGATATAATATTTTAAAAAATATTCAAGGAAAAATTGATTTATTTTCCCTTTCTTATCAATTTTTTTGTTAACTGTTACAAACGGTTTCCAGTAGCAGTGGGCGCTCTCACATCCAGAAAAGTGCTCTCCTCCGGCTTTTAAATTGTACACTGCAGGGCGTGGCCTGGGCGTCTAAGCAGATGGCGGCGTGAACGCTGAGCTCTGCCGCTGAAAGAAACAAAGAAGGGCTTTAAAGTCAGAGCAACGCATCCTATGGGGAAAAAATTACCCCTTAAGAAGCCAGGTAACGCTCCGATCCCCATCCCGGCCAGCTATACGCTGAATAACTACTTTATAAGGGGCCCAACACTCACGGCTCCAATTTGCGGCCTACCTCAGCCCGAGGCCTCTGTGGAGTACAGCAGTGCGACCACTCCGACACTCCGCCTGCCACAAAGACAGGAGCGCACCATCAGGCAGCAGATCAGGCGGTCTGTCCTCTCGCATGCAGCAGAGGAGTTTGTGCCCGGTCAGGGTGAACACTGGGCTGATAAGCCGGCAAATATAACTGCAGAGCCCTCCGCTACAGCCCTTTTAATGCTTGAAATGCCACCTAAAATGGCACAGAAGCAGACGAGGCAAGCAGCAACCTCGTCGCAGAAGAGGATAGATTGGGGTGATGCTGCAGGGGACCTTACAGAGCCAGCACAGAGCCTGGGGAGAAGCGAGGGTGCAAATGTATGCTGGGATCAACTCTCAGACTCTGTAGATGAGGGGGAAGAGAATGCTGTACCATTCTCACATTCCTTGCTACTTCACCAAACTCTGAAACATTTGCCTACCAAAGAAGACTTCAAGGCACTGATAGCCGAGATGAGGAGTGCTTGTTAATCCGAAATATCTTCACTGCGTCAAGATTTTAAACAAATGTCGGCTCACATTGACTCTATAGAATCTGATCATGACGATACACGTCGCTACGTGACTCACGTGCAGTCAATTGTTACTAGTCAATCTCAGGCTGTTAAAGATCGCTCTCGCCATTTAGAAGACTTAGATAACAGGGGGCGCAGGAACAATATCAGAATTAGGAGCCTACCAAAATCGGAGTTGGATGAACACCTGGACGACTTACTAGGAGAACTTTTTAATATGATATTAGGCTCTCAACCGCCAATAGTTATTTAATTGGATTGAGCACACAGAGCATTGCGCCCTAAAGGTACCTCAGCATTACCACGTGATGTGATTTGTTGCCTACATGACTTTCAACTTAAGGAATCCATTATGGCTAAGGCTCGTTCCCTGCGCTCTATTGAATTCCAGGGTACTGTCATCCAGCTGTACCAAGACCTTTCCCGACTAACACTTCAGAAAAGGAGAGCCCTGCAACCCCTACTAGCATGTCTGCGTGATAAGAAAATACTATACCTCTGGGGATTTCCGTTCGCCTTGCTGGCCTCTAAGAATGGCAAAACATCTGTCTTACGGAGTCATGCGGATTGGCTACTTTTTGGTTCTGCTTTGGACATTCATATTCCACCTTTTGATGATTGGGAGATTCCAGAAGCTTTGCCCCGGTGTGGCACTCCGCTCGTCAGAAACAAAATCGTTCCCCTCCACAGGGTGACTTATCCAGGCCTGGAATTCGGGATGCGCCTCTGTGAAAATGGTTGCATCTATTACAAGTCCCCCGCTTGATGCTTTATTACTCAGCGGCGGTTACAACACCTGAAGAAACTGTATGATGATTTTATTCATCATTCTATGTTTTTTTTATGCTCTTTCGTCTTTTTTTTTGTTGCAACCTCAGCCTTTGTGGGCGTTCAGTCGCGCTCCGACGGATGGCGTGCCCCTCCCCCTTCATTAGGGTTGTTGATGGATGGGGAGAGGTATGGGGGAACGTTAGGGTTGTTTTTTATACCCAACGATAATAGTTAATTGGATTCTCTTATATGTGTATTGTACTGTGTGTTTCCCTACTCCCTTCTGTGTCTTTTCTTCCGTTTTTCTACTTTCAGACATCCTGGCCATATTGTAGTCGAGGTGACAGCTTTGGATCACATTTCTGGATTTGGGTTCTCCTGGAGGATTACTCTATGCACGTCCTAAACAGCAAGTATGGTTCTCTATACACACACATAAATTATTACGTGCGTTTCACTGAATGTAAAGGGTCGTAACTCCAATGTCAAATGGAGATTAGCCCTTAACAAATGCCATTCTGAAAAGGCAGATGTGGTTTTCCTTCAGGAGACTCACTTTGATCAAAATGGCTCCTTTAAGTTTGCTTCTAGGTTGTACCCTCGAATATACTATTCATCAACTGACAAAAAGAAAGCAGGAGTAGCTATTCTTTTATCTACAAACTGCCCTTTGTAAGTTGAATCATCAGTTTCAGATGTAAATGGCAGATATGTTATACTTAAAACAACTCTTAATGGTAGTCCACTCATATTGTGAAATATCTATGCTCCTAATTCGGCTCAAATATCCTTCCTAAACAAAGTATTACTAAAGCTATCTTCCTATCTTCCTGCTGCGTTAATCGTAGGGAGGGATTTTAACCTCGCTTTTTCAGAACATATGGATAGAACCTCCATTAGTAGAAATACAGTCCCACACTTTCAACTTAGACTCTCTCGTGTTTATTTATAAGTTTGCACTTTATGATATGTGGAGAATAAATTATCCCACGGCCAGAACATATACTTTTTATTCCTATCCGCATCGCACGCATACCCGTATTGATTATTTTTTTGGTAATCTCCCAACCCTTAGGTTGCTTGGTGACGCAGAAGTCGGTGATATCACTTGGTCAGATAATGCCCCAATCTCGATCTCCATAAAAACTTCTGAAATGCGTACTAGGGAATATCACTGGAGGTTAAATGAGACTTTACTCACTAGGCCAATACTCAGACAAGAACTTCAAACTACTCTTCCTGAATACTTTTCTATTAATCAGCCTTCTGTCTCCTCTGTTTCTGTGTTATGGGAAGGGCATAAGGCAGTGTTTAGGGGTAGCTGTATTGCTTTGGGTTCGAGGCTGAAGAAAGATCGTGCTTTACTCCACAAAACTATTAAAACACAGTTGAAAGATCTAGAGTCCCAGCTAGAGAAGCAGCGTTCTTATCACTTGTTACGCCGCATAGTGCTCCTTCGAGCTAGATTACGTGACATAGCCTTTGCTAAAACAGAAAAACTCTTATTATACTTGAGACAAAGTTTTTATGCTTGGGGCAATAAACCTCACACTATGTTAGCAAGACAACTCCGAGATTCTAACATTTTGGGATCTCCTACAGTCCTGAGACGTCCTGATGGGACTAAGGTTTATGACGCTGGAGAAATATCGAGGATCTTCCAGGATTTCTATGCCTCTTTATATTCCCTTCCACAACAAGTGTCATTTGACCAGGTGGGAAGAAATAGCCCCCTTGCCTCATTTTTGAATAAATGCAATCTCCCAAAGGTAACAAATGAAGCACTATTGTCACTCAATGCTCAGATAACGATAGAAGAAATCCAAGAGGTAGTAAACTAATTGCCCAACAACAAATCCCCTGGTCTAGATGGTCTGCCCTACCTCTATTATAAGACCTTTTCCTCTACCCTTTTTCCACATATGCTAGGCTAGCGTATTGGTTACCGCAACTAGTGCATAAAGATCAGATGGGGTTTGTGATGGGTGGTCAGGGTGGGGATAACACGGGGAGAACTATAGACCTTATAGATAATATTAATAAACATAACCACCAGGCTTTTTTGTTGAGCCTCGATGCTGAGAAGGCATTTGATCACCTGATCTGGCCTTTTTTGTTCTCTGCATTTGGAGCTTATGGTATCTTAGGACCCTTTATTACTGCTCTACACACTGTATACTCAGCAAACGGCTACCATTAAAATGCCCCATATCCAATCTCAGCTGTTTTCCATCTACAATGGTACACGTCTGGGATGCCCGGTTTTACCTCTTCTTTTCGTGTTGTGCGTTGAACCATTGGCAGCTGCCATTAGATCCCACCCTGATATACATGGAGTTAAGGTCAATCAGGTAGAATGTTGTCAGACAATGTCATTCCCTTTGTCCTCAATAATAATGTGGCACCATTTGGAAATGAGGGAGAACAGTGGCCTGCTGCCACTATTACTAAAACAGCTGGTACTGCTCCTGCAGTTTGCACTTTTCAAGACACCCACATTCTGACTTTCGGATGATGAGGCATGGGTCTTTCATTTTCCACTGTTCTGCGTACCAGACATTTTATTTGTACAGGTTGGGTAAAGGGCATTTGTCAGCAGATTTGTACCTATGAAACTGGCTGACCTGTTGCATGTGCACTTTGCAGCTGAAGGCATCTTTGTTGGTCCCATGTTTATATGTGCCTGCACTGCTGAGGAAATTGAAGTTTTAATATAAGCAAATGAACCTCTAGGAGCAATGGGCTGAGCTCTTTCTGCAATGGCAATGCCCCCATTGCCCCTGGAGTCTCCTTTGCATATATTAAATATTTCTTTTTATATATTAATATATAATTTTTTTCTCAGCAATCCAGGCATATATGAACCTGGGACCAACACAGATACCTTCAGCTGCCAAGTGCACAGGTCAGCCAGTTTCATCGGTACAAATCTGCTGACAAAGGCCCTTTAAAAGGTATAAGCAAAATTGTAAGTGTACTTTTCTCAAATTTAACGTGCAATTGAATATCCCTCCCCTTCTACAAACACACTGTGCACTGGTATTGACAATATATAATGGTAATACAATGCATTGACACAGGCATATAAATGGTTTTATAGCAGCACAACACATTCACTTATAAATCATGGCTTCTTGGTGCAATATAAGGAGTTAACTGGTATATAAATGCTGTTATTGGAGCACAACACATTTACTAATAAAGTACTGTATCTTTTTTATTTATTTTTTTCAAAACATTTAATTTCATTTCCGCAGACAGAAAATTATTCAGACATAGATACACATATAAGGATGTATACATTTCATATGACCCAGGTATCAATCTATATCAATGATATCCTGTCTTCCAAATTTAACAATATCATGAACACTGACAATGACAAAATAAAGAGCATTAAGTCTGAGAAATTAATAATGAATAAAGAAAGAATAACCCCACTCCCTCCTCCCAACCAAATACTGTCTGGATGTACCTCCTCCCTTATACTATTGTTACCTTGCCCAAAGAGCAATAAGAAAAGGCAAGCCTAAAATAAACCTCCTATATCTATATCTATTTCTCCTAATTCATGAAACTTTCAATTTTCCTAGAGTGCCTCTGATATCTTTCTGTTAGTACCATTCAATATGTTTAAAGTTACTCATGAGAGCTTGTGTTTCTTCCGTTGACAAATGTTTGGCAATAAATTTCGACCATTTATTCAAAAAAGCTGCTGAACTCCTGTTCTTATTGGACTCCGCATCTAATTGGTCCATTAACAGGAAGTGACGCATTAGACTGTGGAATTCTGTACCTGTGGGAGTCTGAGGCTCTAGCCATTTTTGTAATAAGCATTTCAATGCTACTAGTAACACCCCATCTATCAGTTTGGGTACTTGGATTGTGTCTGGAAATATATGAAATAGAACTACTTCTGGTTCGCATGGTAAATCAATATGCCACGTGTCTTTAATCCAAGACAGCAACCACTCCCAATACTGCCACGTCTTGGGACATAGCCACACCCCATGGTCCAAATCCGCCTTTAGGAGACTACATTTTGGACATTTATTTATCCAAGACTGTGTATTACGTGTATTAATTAAGTTGAACGCGTATATTGCTCTGTGCATTAGTTTCAGCTGAGTTTCCCTCCATTTTTCACATATTACTGCTTTCCTTGTCCTAATCCACCCCGTCATTATCCTCTCTCTCCAGTCTTGGTTCACCAATAGTTTACCCCATGCTAAAGTACTGTATCTTGACGCAATACAATGTGTTAACTGAAACTAATATATTAATGCAGTCATTGAGCACAATGCGCCTGTTAATAATACACGGTATTGATGCAATACAACACATTTGTAACAGAATTTATGTTATCGATGCTGGTTCTGGGGTGTTGGCAAAAAGTTTGTAAAATATTTATGAATTGTAGAAATGTCCGGCTGGCTGCTCATTTACAGGATAGAAATGAGACTTGCAGGATTTTGGTTGCAAATTTTGCAGTGCAACGTGAACTTCTCAGTTGCTAGCATCTGTGTGTACTCTGAGTGAACAGCCCCTCCCTACCTAGGCTTTCACTTATAAAACTGTGATCTACCTAATTAAATGTCCTTATCCTGTCCCTATACTCTCCCTACCACACCTAGATTATTGACTTGTGTCTGTAATTGCTTTTTTTCTGAGACACAGCCAACATACATGCTCTGAGATCGCAAGCTGTGCTTAAAATGGTATCTCTCCAGCCTAGAAGTTGAAGAACCTTCCAAAATACAGCCCCTTATTGGCTAACAGGCTGTTAGCCTCTAAGTCGATTAGGGTAAGCCCCCTTTCTCCCATGGTCATGTGATCCTCCATCTTCATCTTTTCTGTTGTTTCCCCTGCTAATTCTCACAATAAAATGGCACAGATGCATTTTGTATGATTCCGATGCAAATCACTAAAACTTCTGATTTGTTTGACAGAAGAATTTTTGTTATTTATTCATAATGAATTCAATTCAGTTAGAATAGATTCACTCATCTCTAATCTACTGTATATATAGATAACATAGGATCCACCATTCACAGCAGATGATGGTCACAGTTTATCTACTGCACAGGTCATAGCATATGCCTGCAAAACTCTTCCAAATAATTCAGAGTCAGCTTCTGTCCATTGTGTATATGACCTATGTGGCTGCTATAAAAGAGGAACAAGTCTTGACGTGTTGTTAGGCCTAGTTACCAATGTGAGAACTGCACAATTTTTTTTAAATATAGGCAGAGGCATCAAGAATTCAATAAAAAACACCAAAATTCTATAACAATATGATTAACATAAAATCATAATTTAATCAATAGGTCATGTGTCTGGTGACACATTCCCTTTAGGGTACTTTCACAATAGCGTTATTCTTTTTCGGCATTGAATTTCGTCCTAGGAGCTCGATACCGGAAAATAACTGATCAGTTTTATCCTAATACATTCTGAATAGAGAGCAATCCATTCAGTATGCATCAGGATGTCTTCAGTTCAGTCTTTTTGACTTTTCAGAACGGAGATAATACCGCAGCATGCTACGGTTTTATCTCCATCCAAAATTCCGGAACACTTGCCGGCATTGTTCCGGAATGGATAATGGATAAAAAGTATACTTAAGTTCCTCTGTTTCAGTCCTTGAAGCCGTTGTGCAATCCGATTGGTATAATATCAGTGGACCCTGAGCACTGACATTCAGAATGCGATACAAATCCAGGTGTTAAGGCAAGGCAGGGTTGCCATACAATGCCCTGACAGCATCTTATAACAGTTCTAAAACAGGAGGTGCCAGCAGTTCTGCCTACCAATGGTACGAATGTGTGGGCAGGGTCGAGGAGGTGTCGGCAAGGTTTATGATCCAGCTAAGGTCAGCCCTGAAGGTTTTTATTCTGGCTGAGCCCACAGTTCTGTGGAACCACTAAATACAGCTATGACATTCATGTATTAATGTATTAATGACCCTTATGATTTTACGACTCGAGTCCAACAAGACCAAACTTGACTCTGCTGGGGCTTGTGGTTCTGCAGGATGGCTTAAAGCTAGCTTTTCAGCCTTCCAAGGGCACAAGAATATGCCTACGACCAGAGATATTAAAAATGACTATGTTTGAGTCCATCAAAGGTTCAATAGGTCGCTTTCTCATCTCTTTCTGGTCCCCTGCTGGGACTGTAGTCAGAATGTCTGGCTAATGTTATCCCAGGATCCAGTATTGCGCAGTGAATGTCCGACCGCTTCCCTGTTCAGACATCTCCACTGCGCCTGTTCCTCGGAGCACTATGACGTCATCGGCGCAGGCGCAGTGGAGATGTCTGAGCAGGGAAGCGGTCGGACATTCACTGCGCATGCGCCGAAAACAGACGCGCACGGCGCATGCGCAAGAATTCGTCCGCTTGATCGCATTCCGGAGGAGATGGGCGGGCTGGAGGGAGGCGCTGGGCAGCGGAATTTTGTGAAGGTAGACCGATCCTCTAGGTGCTAATGACGCCCCCATAGCACCTAGAGGGTCATTAGCATATTAATAGAAGTTCTTTTTTTAGAGAAACGGCTGCCCCAAAAGCTATTATATTAGGATTGTTTGGCAGAGCAGACACTAGCGGATCGCTAGTGTCTGACACCTAATTATGTGAAAACGAAGTGGTAGAAACCCTTTAGAGCTGAAGCTGAATATAACCTCTTCTTAACTAATTTACTATATATGAGTGGAGGATTAGAGCATTTCCTTCCTCCAATGTTCCCGTTTGCCTTGCGCAGGGCAAGGTCTGTTTATTTGCTGGTTTGCTGTTTGCTAGTGATGTATAGGGCTTCTAGTTGTACCTGCCTCTAAAAGAGCCTAGAGATGTGCTACAAACCGGCCATTTGTGCCGGTGATGTTACCGGGCTCACTGCTAGGTAGAAGTCTCCGCCTAACATAATGAGAAGAAGCCTGGTATATTACGGCAGTATGCAAACAGACCTTGCCCTGTACAATGCAGCACAAGACAAGGGAGAGCATGGGGTATTTTTTTTTGTGATTGCATTGTACTCATTTTAATCTAAAAGTAATTTTTTTTATTGTTTTTTATAAAAAATGTAGAACCCTTTTCTCTGTACAGCCTTGAGATTCTCTAATAGCCTTCTGTCTGTTTTCATTCTGTTCCATCAGGCAGCTCGGCTGACGGCTCCTTATCTCTGGTCTCTGACCCTATAATTCATTGTAGCTCAATAATTATTTTACTGATAGGAATAGGCTTAAATACGTGTTTATAACCTTTTAGTAATTTAAAGATAAGGTTTATTGGATGACTGACAAAAAGTGAAACTACAATATACCACTCAAACAGCTAGAAAAACAGCTAACCCTTTGGGACAGAATGGCTGAATAATTTTTTTATGACGACCAATTGAAAAAATTATTTTTAGCCCAAAATGAGTAAAATGCACTCATAAAAAAAGAGATGTTCGGCTGACATATAACTTGCCGCATAGGCATTTCAACAAATAAATAAAATTTTTACATTCACAGCTAAAAAATTATTATCCCTGTGAGGGATGACAAATATAGTCACCTTTTATAATGTCATTACAATTTACACAGCACAGACACATAAATGTGCCTCATTTTGTGTTTTCAAATACCTGTCACAGGGGCGCCAAAGGCGCACTCGGTCTCCCATCAGCCGCACACCTGCTGCTTAGCTTCGGGAGCGAGGGTCTGTGTTTGGCCTCGTTCCCAGGGCGGCTTTGCTAGCTGGGAGGCTCCCTGCTCTTAGGTCTGCCTTGAGCGCCGAGATGATCACTCAGTGCTCGACTTGTCTGTCTGTCGGTCATGTGACGCTGGCCATGTCACATGACCCTCAGACCCCACTATAAATACAGGCAGCCTGCTGGCCACAGGTTGCCTGTTAATTCTAGGTTCCTGGCTAGTTGTTGGACTACTGAATATTCACCTGATCCTGTTCCCTGATGATCCTTTGCCTGCTCCTCCTGTACTGCGCATCCCTCTTGGTATTGTGACCTCGGCTCCCACCTGACTACTCTTTGCGGACTCCTCTGGTACTTCTCTACTCTCCTGGTATTTGACCCCAGCTTCTCCTGACCATTCTTTGCTTAACCCTTTGTACTGCGTAGCTCTCTTGGTTCTGACCCGGTCCGTTCACGTTCCGTATTTTGTCTTGTCTGTCTTCCCTTCACATATCCTAAGTAAGGGACTGTCGTCCAGTTGTCCACTGTCATCAGGACTCATGAGGCAAGTAGGCAGGGCCAGGGGTGAGAGTGGAGCGCAGTGGTCACTATCCTTCCCCCTGTGTGTGTGTGGACGTGACCGTTACAATACCGTTGTCTTGACATCCAGTTAGGTACAATGTCAGCTCTAATCAATTGATTTGTAAATTACCTCACTTTTCTGTACACAAACACTGTCCAAACTTAGGGTCTTGTTGAAGGACAGTTTTCTTAATTAAATCAGAATGGGCCTCATATTTTGATATGAATAATGATCTTTCATCACTCTTCTCTCTTTCAACCCCTTTAGGAACAATCAAACTCTCTCTGTCCATATGATATACCTCAATTCCAACTTTTTTCACAGACACCTTTTCATATCCTCTGGCTGTGAACTTATCCAACATTTTCTCCATATTCCTCAGATAGTCAGTCTTATCATTGTAAATCCTTCTAGTACGAATCATTTGACTCTTAGGAATACCTTTTAAAGTCTGGGGAGCATGAAACTCTTTTTCCTAAGTAAATTATTCCTATCTGTGGACTTGGAGAATAACGTGGTTAACAAGTTCTGTTCGTTCCTTGATATTTCTACATCCCAAAAATGTATTTAGTTCTCATCCTTAGTCCATGTAAATTGCAATAAATCATGCTGACTATTCAAATTCCGAACAAAAGTAACACGCTCCAACAAAAGGAAAATGTCATCCACACACCTCAACCACATAGAAATGTGGGAGACATATGGACCATTAAATACAGGGGCACAGCTAAAGGCTCATGGGCCCTGGTGCAAGAGTTCAGCTTGCCCCCCTCTCCCCCCCACACTCAGCGCTGGTGCACCTAGCTTTTCTGCTGCCCAAGGCAAATATTGAAATGCCCCCCTCCCTCCAGTCCTACTGTTAAATGGGTTGTCCTCTTCTTACTACTGATGACCTATCCTCAGGATAGGTCATCAATATCAGATCAGCCGGGGTCCTCCGGAACCCCCGACGATCAGCTATTTGAAGAGAGGGCAGCGCTCATTTGAGAGCTGCTTTTACTGTTCTGTTCCCCTGCTCGCCGTAGCATTTGCAGTGATGAGCAGGTAAACAGAGCAGAGAAAGCAGCATGCATACAAAAAAAAAAAAAAAAGCGGACAACCTTTTAACTCCTTAAGGACACAGCCATATTTCACCTTGAGGACCAGTCCATTTTTGCAAATCTGACCAGTGTCACTTTAAGTGGTGATAACTTTAAAACGCTTTAACTTAGCCAGGCCATTCTGAGATAGTTTTTTCATCACATATTGTACTTTATAAAAAAATACCAAATTTACCAAAAAGTTTTAAAAAATTGCAAATTTCCAAGTCTTAATTTCTCTACTTCTATAATACATAGTAATACCTCCAAAAATAGTCATTACTTTACATCCCCCATATGTCTACTTCATGTTTTAGGAATGACATTTTAGTTTTTGGGGACATTACAAGACTTAGAAGTTTACAAGCAAATCTTGAAATTTTTCTGAAATTTTCCAAAAACCTCATTTTTAGGGACCAGTTCAGGTCTGAAGTCACTTTGTGAGGCTTACATAAAACTACTGTACGGGCACAAAGTAGGGCGTAGAGGGAAAGGTGCGCCGTGTGGTTTTTGGAAGGCAGATTTTGCTGGACTGGTTAATTTACACCATGTCCCATTTGAAGCCCCCCTGATGCACACCTAGAGTAGAAACTCCATAAAAGTGACTCCATCTAAGAAACTACACCTCTCAAGGTATTAAAAACCGATTTTACAAACTTTGTTAACCCTTTAGGTGTTGCACAAGAGTTTTTGGCAAATGGAGATGAAATTTGAGAATTTAAATTTTTGGGCAAATTTTCCATTTTAATCAATTTTTCCCAGTAACAAAGCAAGGGTTAACAGCCAAACAAAATGCTATATTTATTGCCCTGATTCAGTAGTTTTGCAGAAACACCCCATATGTGGTCGTAAACTACTGTACGGGTACACAGTAGGGTGTAGAGGGAAAGGCCCACCGTGTGGTTTTTGGAAGGCAGATTTTGCTGGACTGGTTAATTTACACCATGTCCCATTTGAAGCCCCCTTGATGCACCCCTAGAGTAGAAACTCCATAAAAGTGACCCCATTTTGGAAACTACAAGATAAGGTGGCAGTTTTGCTGGGACTTTTTTAGGGTACATATGATTTTTGGTTTATCTATATTACATTTTTGTGAGGCAAGGTTACCAAAAATAGAAATTCTGAAATTTCATTTCCATTTGCCATAAACTGTTGAGGAACATCTAGGGTTAATAAAGTTTGTAAAATACCTTGAGGGATGTAGTTTCTTAGATGGGGTCGCTTTAATGGAGTTTCTACTCTAGGGGTGCATCAGGGGGGCTTCAAATGGAACATGGTGGCAAAAAAAAAAAGGACATCAAAATCTTCCTTCCAGAAACCATGCGGCGTTCCTTTCCTTCTGCGCCCTGCCGTTTGGTCATACAGCAGTTTACAACCACATATGGAGTGTTTCTGTAAACTGCAGAATCAGGGTAATAAATATTAAGTTTTGTTTGGCTGTTAACCCTTGCTTTGTTACTGGAAAAAAACGGATTCAAAAGGAAAATGTGCCCAAAAATTGCTGTTTTGGCACAGTTTTTATTTAATTTTTTTGATCGTGTTCATCTGAGGGGTTAGGTCATCTGGTATTTTTATAGAGCAGATTCTTACAGACGTGGGGATACCTAATATGTCTAATTTTTAAAATTTTATTTATGTTTTGTTTTACACTATATTATCTTTTTATAAACAAAAAAAAACATTTTAGTATCTCCATAGTCTGAGTCATTTTTTTTTTACTTTTTAGCCGATTATCTTAGGTAGGGGCTCATTTATTGCGGGATGAGAAGACGGTTTTATTGGCACTATTTTGGGGGGCATATGACTTTTTGATCGCTTGCTATTACAATTTTTGTGATGTAAGGTGACCAAAAAAATACCTTTTTTTTTGCACCATTTCTTTTTTTTTTTTTTTAGGTCATGGGGTACTTTTTTAGAGCAGATTTTACGGACGTGGCGATACCTAATATATCTACTTTTTTATTTATTTAAGTTTTACTAAATAATATATATTTTTTATTTTATTTTAGTTTTAGTGTCTCAAGTCTGAGAACCATTGTTTTTTTATCCGATTGTCAGTGGCTAAATTGGGATATAAATTTAGTACTCCATGGAAGTGTGGTACTCCTTGAAGCAACCATCAATGCAGAGGCCTGTATGATCAGGGCACGTGTCACACTGAGTAGTGGTGTCCTTCCGTATTCCCCTCCTGAGACACACTTCTGACCTTCAGTGGTCACTGAAAAAAAAGACTAAAGTAGTTGTATTCAGTGAAGCCCACTGTGGAAATCTGGATTCCTGGTTGGCCTACAAAATCACGAATCACAGGCTCAAAACGCTCTGGGGTATACCATGAAAGTTCACCGGCAGGGGGCTCCGGTGGACTTAATTGGTGGGTCGGAAAACTAGTACGAGCCCCAAAGCTGCTCGTACTAGGGTGGACCACAGGGTCCCTAGCATGGCGGTCCCCTTTCTCCGCCGCCTTGGGGGCTCATCATCATCGTTAGAAAGTGGGGTCATCCTTGTCCTCACTGGGACTCTCAGAGTCGGAGGCAAGCTGGGTGTATGCCTCCTCGGCCGAGAACATCCGGCGGGCCATAGGGGAGTGTGTGTCTGTGTGTGATTAACTTTATTTGGTGTGCGTATGTGTGGGGGCACAGGTGTTCTCAAACTTACCCTAAACCTAACAGCCATAAAAAAGACTAACTAAAAAAAGGCCAAAAAATTTGAAAAAAATAAAATAAAAATTGGCCACAGTCAGTGTACACCCCCCCCAAAAAAATGCCCCAAAAAATTTGTGTGGGGGGGTGGGGGGGGGGGGGCAAGCTGCAGCACCCCTGGGGCGTCTAGGGTCACACAGCTGTGCTGTGGACCCCAGACACCCGATTTAGGGTGATGCAATCAGCAACGTTTATTTTTTTTTTCTCTTCCACTAACTTTCCCTAAATATCCCTGCCTAACCTAACCTTTCCCAAAATACCTGATGGCGCTGGGCACAGATGGGGGTGCTGGGGCACAGATGGGGTGCTGGCTGACGATCCTGAGCTTTTTACAGATGGGGGTGCTGGCTCGAGATCCGACGCAGCGCTCCTCTCTCCTCGGCTCCTAGACTGAAAAGGAGGAGGAGAGGAGCACTAATGCAATTTGAAATGCCCGCCCACCCAGCCAACCAATGATAGGCGATCCTGAGAGGTGATGTCACCATCACCTCTCAGAATCGCAGGATGGTGGTGATCGGAAATACATAGGACGTACAGGTACGCACCGTATCCTTAAGTACCGGGACATCAGGGGGTACCTGTACGCACTATGTCCGGGAGAGGTTAAAGACTTACTTGCAGAGCTACAGAACATCCAGGGTAATACAGCGCCACATATGTACCTCTTACATCCAGTGACTTCTCTTCTCTGATGTATATATTCTCTTTCCTCTTCTTCTCCTGTCAGACCAGACCGCCATGGTGACTTCTTTCAGCTGCGCCTCGTCTCTGCAGAGTTTAACAAACGGACATCTTACTTTCCTACTTTTCCATCCTCCTTCTCATCTTCTCAACACCCCTTCCTGCCACCCCCAATACTGTGTCCACTTTACTCCCCAATACTTTCCTGCAGAAACAATCCCCCTGATAATACTGGTACCACACAGAAAAAAACACCCCTTTATATTGTCTGCTTGTACAAAAAAATCCCCCTTTCCTTTCAGATAAGACGCCCATATAAAACCCTAAATGAGATCCCCCCATCTCAGACCAAATCCTCTATAGACCTCTATGTCATACCCCATATAAGACCCCAGTTTTAGACCTCAGATCAGACCCCATTAGACCTCAGATAAGACCCCAAACCAATATCAGACCTCAGATAAGACTCCAGACCCCCATATAAGACCCCCATTAGACCTCCAGATGCCCATATCAGACCTCCGGACCCCCATTAGACCTCCAAACTCACACTAGACCTCCAGACCGCCATATCTGACCCCCATTAGACCTCTAGACCCCCAATCAGACCCCCATTAGACCTCCAGACCCCGATTCAGATCCCCATTAGACCTCTCGACCCCCAATAAGACCCCCATTAGACCTCCAAACCCCCACTCAGACTTCTCCAGACCCCCGAGTCAGACCTCTCCAGACCCCCGGAGTCAGACCTCTCCAGACCCCCGAGTCAGACCTCTCCAGACCCCCGGAGTCAGACCTCTCCAGACCCCCGGAGTCAGACCTCTCCAGACCCCCGGAGTCAGACCTCTCCAGACCCCCGGAGTCAGACCTCTCCAGACCCCCGGAGTCAGACCTCTCCAGACCCCCGGAGTCAGACCTCTCCAGACCCCCGGAGTCAGACCTCTCCAGACCCCCGGAGTCAGACCTCTCCAGACCCCCGGAGTCAGACCTCTTCAGACCCCCGGAGTCAGACCTCTTCAGACCCCCGGAGTCAGACCTCTTCAGACCCCCGGAGTCAGACCTCTTCAGACCCCCGGAGTCAGACCTCTTCAGACCCCCGGAGTCAGACCTCTTCAGACCCCCGGAGTCAGACCTCTTCAGACCCCCGGAGTCAGACCTCTTCAGACCCCCGGAGTCAGACCTCTTCAGACCCCCGGAGTCAGACCTCTTCAGACCCCCGGAGTCAGACCTCTTCAGACCCCCGGAGTCAGACCTCTTCAGACCCCCGGAGTCAGACCTCTCCAGACTTCCCTGTCAGACCTTCAGACTTCCCTGTCAGACCTTCAGACTTCCCTGTCAGACCTCCAGACCCCCCATTAGACCACTTCAGACCTACAGACCCCCCCATTAGACCACTTCAGACCCCCAGTCAGACCTCCAGACTCCCCCAGTCAGACCTCCAGACCCCAGTGAGACCTCTCCAGACCCCCCATTAGACCTCCATATCAGACCTCAGATCAGACTGTAAAATAATAAAGTAACTTACCTCTCCTGCCGCCACTCTCCTTGTCCTGGCTGTCTTCTCTGAGCCCCCCTGGCTTAGGGGCTCGGTCACAACCACGACCGCTGCGACCCCTATAGTTACGCCAGTGGGTGGACTCAAAAGCAGAATCAAAAATATTAGCAAAATCTCATCGAATTCGCCTGCTGCTGCAAGTTAAATTCAGACCTAAACCAAAAATAATTCTTGGTCAATATCAAATACAATAAAGTCATCAGCAGACCAATAAATCGATACAATAAACGAGGATCCTTGCATAATTGTTCCCAAACTGCAATCATCCCTTCTCTATGAGATATATCGTATACATATTTTGAATATCCAATATGCATTAAAAATAAATATCTGTCCTATCTATATGTGAAATCCTACTTAAAAGGCAGTTGTGTGCCTAGGGTGTTTGGCACCCAGGGCGGGTCCTTTCTCTGGCACCCCCACAATACTTTAAATAAATTGTACCCCCTCACAGTAGTATTGCCTTCATTGTACAACCTTCACAGTAGTTTTGTACAGATGTGTGCTCCCTCACAGTAGTTATGCCCATTGTGCCCCCTTAATAGTAGTAATGCCCACTGTGCTAGTAATGCCCTCTGTGCCCCCTCCATGGTAGAAATCCCCATTGTTCCCCCTTCACAGTAATAATGCCCACTGTGCCCCTTCACTGTAATAATGCCCTCTGTGCCCCCTTCATTGTAGTAATGCCCTCTGGCTCTGTGTCCCCTCCCTAGTAGAAAATGCCCATAGTGCCCCCTTCACATTAGTAATGCCCTCTGTTCCTCCTCAATAGTAGTAATGCCCTCTGTGCCCCCTCCATAGTAATAAAGTCCTTTGTGACCCCTCTGTATAAAAAAAACACAAAAAAAAACCCCACAGTAACTACTCACCTTGTCCCGTTCCTGAAGCTCACATACCTCTCTTCCCTGCGGGCACAGATCGCTCTGCAGTACGCCACTAGTTAAAGGGGTTGTCCGGGTTCAGAGATGAACCCGGACATACCCTTATTTTCACCCCGGCAGCCCCCCTGAGCCTAGCATCGGAGCATCTCATGCTCCGATGCGCTCCAGTGCCCTGCGCTAGATCGCGCAGGGCACAGGCTCTTTTGTTTTTAATAACACACTGCCGGGCGGTAACTTCCGCCCAGCAGTGTGTTCGGTGACGTCACCGGCTCTGAGGGGCGGGCTTTAGCTCTGCCCTAGCCGTTTTACTGGCTAGGGCAGAGCCAAATCCCGCCCATCAGTGCCCGCGACGTCACCGGGGTTCCTGTCAGCCCCATGGAGAGCCCGGTACGTCACCGGAACTCTGAAAAATGCCTTTGCCCTGCGCGATTTAGCGCAGGGCAAAGGAGAGCATCGGAGCATGAACTGCTTCGATGCTCATGTCAGGGGGGCTGCCGGGGTGAAAATGGAGGGCTGTCCAGGTTCAGCTCTGAACCTGGACAACCCCTTTAAAGGGGTTGTTGGAGTTATAAAAAATATATATATAGCACTGTAAATTTATAACTAAGCTAAGCAAGTTTTTGGCAAAAATATATATATTTCCTAATTTCCCTGGTTCTCTTCTGGCCCTTTGTTTACCTGCAATAGCAACAATCTCTGAGGTTTTCCTCATGAATATTTGTGCCCTCCCCCTGCTCTACAAAGGGAGTGAATACAAGTCCTTCCCTGAGTGACATGTCCGCTTGCTGGGATACTCAGCAGAATGTTGTATGTGTAGGACTACAAATCCCAGCTGTACAATGACCAGGGGCGTTGCTAGGGTCTCAAAAGATCTGGGGCACAAGCCTCAATAAATATATCCCCCCCCCCCCCTGCACTTTGCTGTACTTGCTATACAGCAGCACTTACCTGTCAACATCCAGGGCCTCCAGGTGACGTCTCCTCTCTGTCATCATCTTCTCTGTAGATCTTCTCTCTCATCATCTTCTCTACTCGGTCTGGAAAACTTCTCTCAGCAGCCTCGTCTCTGCAGAATGTGACACACAGACATCTTAGTTTCCTCACATTCTATCAATATCCCCCAACTGGTGTCCCCACAGTCTTATCCTGCTGCTTGCTGTGCCCCCCCCAGGGGTGTAGCTATAGGGGGTGCAGAGGTAGCAGTCGCTACCGGGCCCAGGAGCCTGAAGGGGCCCAAAGACACTTGTGCCGCATAAGAAGACATACAAAGCACTGAGGGAAGGGGGGGCCCAAGCTGAACTCTTGCACCGGAGCCCATGAGCCTTTAGTTACGCCCCTGCCCTCCCCCAATACCCCCAAATACTATCCTGAAGAAACATTACTGCCCCCCATAGTAATAGTGCTCCTCATAGTCCCACCAATAGTAATTCCCTTCTAGAAAGCCCTCATAGTAACACTGCCCCAACCGTGATAATGCTCCTCAACAATGCCCCATTATTAGAAGAGCCCTCTCATATTAATAATACCCACAGAGTCCCCAGTAGTAATAAGGCCCCCTATTGTTCCCCCAGTGGTAATAAAGCTCCCTACAGACCCCTCAGTAGTAATAAGGCCCCCATAGTGCGCTTTGTAGAAATAAGGCGGATCTATAAGACCCTCCTATAGAGCCGCCAGTAGTAATAAGACCGCCTATAATGTCCCCTGGATCTGCAGTGCCCCCTGCAGTTATACTCCTCCCTCCACCATACAGTCCCATGTAAATAACACCACCTCCTCCCCAGCCGCCTCCAACACACAATCCCATGTAAGCATCACCCCCTAAGGCTACTTTCACACTTGCGTTTGTGCGGATCTGTCCTGTACTTGTACAGGACGGATCCGCACCGATAATACAAATGAATGTATCCGTTCAGGACCGATTCATTTTTATTAGATTTGAATTTCTAAGTCCCAATACGGATCCGTACTGACTTACATTGAAAGTCAATGGGGGACGGATCCATTTACAATTGCACCATTTTGTGTCAATGCAAAGAGATCCAACCCTATTGACTTACATTGTAAGTCAGGACGGATCCGTTTGGCTCCGCAAGGCCATGCGGACACAAAAACGCTGCTTGCAGCATTTTGGGGTCCACCTCCAAAACGGAACGGGTGGCCGTACGGAGCCGAACGAATGCATTCTGAATAGATCCGCATCCATTCAGAATGCATTGGGGTTAAACTGATGCATTTGGGGCTGCTTGTGAGAGCCTTGAAACTGATCTCACAAGCGGATCCCCAAATGCAGGTGTGAACGTAGCCTAAACATTAAGTCCCATGTACATAAACATCATTCCCCCCCACCATACAGCCACCTCGAGCACACAGTTCCATGTCAATAGCATCCCTCCCTTCAGCCCTAACATACATCCCAGTTAAATAACTACAACTCCCAGCATTGCTCTGCCTCTCCCTTCACTTACCTTTTCTCATGTACAGACATCACCATTAGGCTCCTTCTCCTCTTCACTCTGGTCCAATCCTGCACTGGTCACATGATGGTGACATCATCCAGGTCATCCTATCACAGCCTGTTTTGCTGATCACATGACCTGTGATGTCACCACAGGTCCTTCAGCTCTTCCCAGTGTATTAGATTCAATTGTATTGCCGTTCTGTGTACGGCAATACAGTTGTATCTAGCAGGCAGGCAGGACATTCGGGGCATGGGACAAAACAGCCTCGAATGTTTTAACCTAGCGACGCCCCTGACAATGACACTGCTGATACACACAGGATCTTCCCCCTACATGTTCTTGTGCAATGATCTGCAGAACTCCTCTAGTCTGTGAGCTTCTGTGCCCAGCATTTGTCTCCTCACTGCCTGCAGCTATTCAATAAAGCCTTTAGCCCTGAGTCTGTGCTACTAAGGGGTTAAAGTTTTTCCTAATAAATCCAGAGAGAGAGCAGATGGCAGTGCAGGGCTGTGTTGCCAGCACAGTGACGTCTGGTGTACAGACACAGATCTGATCTCTCAGGCTTGTGCACGAAACCTCATCAGACTAGGGAGAGAAGCTGACATCACAGGTCATGTGACCCTCAGTGAAATCCGAGAAAGCAGCAGCTGGAGATAAAGTAAGTGAATTGTAAAGTCCTTACATTTGCCTAGTTAGAAACATACAAAGAATAAAAATATAACTCAGGCAACACCTTTAAAAAGTCACCCGTATCCTTGAGACAATTACGTGAT